>NC_080714.1:12186758-12189258 GCF_019097595.1 Hemibagrus wyckioides | reverse complement strand
GAGGTGTGGCCATACTTGTATCTAAAAAGGTGAACTATGAACACACATCCGAGATGAAAGATAAAGAAGGAAGATTTATAATAACAGGGAAATCGAGGGAAACTTAATTAGTGTTTTGAGTGTATATGCTCCACCTGGTTCTGAGTGGAACTTTTATCGTGACGTATTTGATTTAACTGTTACTAAAGCTCAAGGAATTCTAGTGTGTGGAGGGTACTGTAACATACGTTTAAACCCCAAGTTGGATAGTTCTAAAGATACTAGGGAATCAAAGTCACTAATTAAAGATAGATGGCTTGCTCAAGGAAATAGGAATTATAGATGCATCGAGAGAACTAAATCCTAAGGTCCGGGATTATACCCACTATTCTCATCCTCATATGACATACTCCAGAATGGATTATTTTTTTGTTTTTAAAAAAGATCTGCATCTGATTGATCATTGTGAATTGGGTACAATGGATATTTTGGACCACAGTCCCATTTATGTCAGTGGGCCTGGATAGAAAACCTAGATCTACGGTATGGAGAATGAACTCGGATATCTTGAATAATTCTCAAATCAAACAAAATTTGGAAAATGAGATTAAATCATATTTAGAGAGAAATGATAATGAGGAGGTGACGCCATCAATACTCTGGGATGCATTGAAAGAGGTATATTGTTATAAGAGGTAAAATTATTGCCCTCGCGACTAATTTAAAGAAACTCAAAAGGCAGAAACTACAAGACCTTGAAATTAAACTAAAAAGACTACAGGAAGAACACAGGGCCACAATGAACCATATAGTGAAGCAGGATATTAAAAAAAACAGTTAAAGAAATAGATGAAATATACTCTACAGAAATACAAAAGAAACTCTTGTTCCTTAAACAAAGGTACTACGAAGTAGAAGGGAAGTCATTAAAATTATCGTATAGACTAAGAAAACAAACAGCAGATGGAACCATTAATAAAATTAGAAATACCCAGACAGGGGAGAGAGTTTGTAAATTAGAGCAAATTCAAAAGAGCTTCGAGAAATTCTATAAAGTTCTCTTTACTCACAACCCAAAAGTAACAATGATTTGCAAATAAATTCATTTTTAAACTCATTAGAATTACCCACTGTAACAGAGGAACAAAATTAATCATTATTAGCTGATATTACTATAGAGGAGTTGAAAATAGCTGTAACAAGATTAAAGGCAGGTAAATCCCCTGGAGCAGACGGCTGTTCGGTAGAATGGTATAAAACTGTTTGACCACTTGGCTCCAACTGTATTAAAGGCATTCAATTGGGTAGTACAAAAAAGGGAAATCTTACCTGCATGGAGAGAAGCGATAATTTCAGTTATTCCAAAGGAGGGAAAAGATGGAAGAATGGAATGTAGTAACTATCGCCCAATTAGTGTTTTAAATGTCGACTATAAGTTGTTCACCTCCATTCTAGCTCGGAGACTAGAAAAGATTCTTCCAGACCTCATTAACTTAGACCAAACAGGCTTTATCTGCCAAAGGCAAGCATCGGACAATATCAGAAGAACTCTACATATACTTAGTTACATTTCAAACCATAAGGTGGAAGCAGCTTTACTGAGTTTAGATGCAGAGAAAGCCTTTGACTCTGAGATGGGATTTCCTATACAAGGTATTGGCAAAATTTGAATTTCATAATAAGGTTATAGAAATAATTGAGACACTATATAATAAACCATATGCAAGAATTAAAATCAATGGAGATTCAGACCCTTTTAATTTAGAACAGGGTACAAGACAAGGATGCCCCATCTCACCACTACTCTTTGCCCTGTTCATTGAATTTTTGAGCCAATGGATAAGACAAAACCATTCAATTAAAGGTATCGACATGGGGTTTGGAGAGCATAAAATAGCTCTTTGCTGATGATATATTGATCTATATGTCCCAACCCACAAAGTCACTGCCTATTTTATTTAATTTTCTTGAAGGGTATGAGGCCATATCTGGTTATAAACTTAATGTCACAAAAACTCAAGTATTAACATTTAACTATGAACCGCCTAGACAAATTAAAGAGAAATTTAATCTAAAATGGGATACAAAGTCAATTAACTATTTAGGAGTAATTGTCTGGTGATCACTCTAAATTATTTGATTTAAATTACAGTCCCCTTCATAAAAAATAAAATCTGATCTTCTCCGTTGGAACCTTATTCTTCTCTACAGTTTAAGTTCAAAAGTTGACACTGTGCAGATGATAATTCTACCAAAACTGTTATCTATTTCAAGCACTTCCAATAGAAATACCAAATCAGCAATTTACAGAATGGCATAAGTTAATATCTAGATTTCTATGGCAGGGCAAAAAACCTCGAGTAAGACTTAAAACATTGCAATTAAGTAAAGAAAACGGTGGGCTAGGCCTTCCATGCCTTCAAAAGTACTATTATGCAGCTCAAATAAGGCCACTTGTTTGTTGGTGTAGTCCAATATACTCAGCAAGATGGATTGAAATAGAGAGAGTGATGAACAAGCT
>NC_080714.1:12161758-12181758 GCF_019097595.1 Hemibagrus wyckioides | reverse complement strand
TAGTAATTTAAGCACTCTTTATAACTCTGGTGAGCAGAAAAGCATTTCAGAATGCATAACACAATCTTGATAGAGATAGGCTACAACAGCAGGCCACATCAGGTTCCCTTTCTGTCAAGCCGAGAACAGGATGCTATCATGAACACAGGCTTGCCAAACTGAACAGCTGTGAACAAGAAAAATCTTAAATGGTCCAGTTTGGGAAAGCCATTTCCTTGATAGTTTAAGGTTCCTCTTCTTTGATGACAGCACAGTGTAGTCTTCTGCTGTTGTAAGCCCATACACCTCAATGTTTTGTGCATGCACAAGACTGAGTTACTACAAGCTTTCTCTGAACTTTCTGATTAACAAGGCATTTCAACATGCAGTACTGTTGCTCAAGGTTTTTTAAGCATAATTCTGTGTAAACCTTAGCAAATCCCAGATAAACAAAGAAATACTCAAACTAGATTTTAAGCATGATTGACTAAAATGACATTTATGAGTAGGTGCATAGGTGTTATTGTTTATGGTGAGTGTATATGTGGACCTGTGATTATTTTTTATTTTTTCCCTCCAGTGTTCAATGCTGTGTACAACAGTGATGATAATGTTTTTGTTGGTTCCCCCACTGGGAGTGGGAAGACTATCTGTGCAGAGTTTGCTATTCTCAGGATGCTGCTGCACAACCCAGAAGGCCGTTGTGTCTACATCACCCCCATGGAGTCTCTGGCGGAACAAGTATGCAAACTTAACATTTAGCTTTTAGTTGTTTCTTTGTGTTAATATAGCCTGCTCCAAGCTTTAATCTAGAAGATTAAGCAAGCCAGTACCAAACATTTCATTAGCGTTGTCAAGCATGGCCCAAATTGTCAAACTTTTGTTCGTTTTGGCAATGGCATACTGCTTTCAAATGATTACGTTTATGGAACCAGTGGCCTTAGTGTTGCTAGGAAACAAATGGTCAGACACTTTGTTTCGTGGGTCACAAATGTGTCCAATGTAAATGCAATGCAAAATGCAATTTTCATAACTAATCCATTTAAAGGCTATTAACTCTAACTAAAACATAACTGGTTTCAGATTTACTTTGGATAAAAATTGCTCTGTTGGTTTTTTCAAATGGAAACTGAAGCTAGCTTACTCTGATGTATTTGCCAAGTTTTTTCATTAAAAAGTGCAATTTTTGACGGTTTTGGATATATCTGTGATTACACTGCTGATTATCATGGCAGTATGACAATTTAGGCATCAACATGGGCATATCAGACAATGAAAATTCTAGCAGTTATCTTTTGTTGATTTAACTTGAATAATCTCTTTTTTCAGCCTTTTTAACCTGGGTGCTGAACTTCTGTGAATTCTGAAATAGCGTAGTGCAATACTAAATCCTAAAGTGATTTTGTGGACAGTCTAGCCAACACAGTTTAAAACGCGGCTGGCTAGGGAGACTGTGAAAAAGTAGGCAAAAAAGGGAATGTTAACTCCCCATTCACCATAATACACTGCTAATTACCTGCATACTTAAAGAATGCCCAACCAAGGAATGATTGGTTACAAGTTTTTAGTAGTCAAGCAACAATTTCACAAAGTGGTCAACTAATTTAATACTTAGTTTCAGGACATGCTGTATTTATGCAACTCAATTGATAAATCTATAGCTCATAGCTGAGCATGCTCCAAATCCAGTATCAATCTATGCTTTAAGTTATGCTACAAATTAAATTCCTCTTTTTGTTTCAGGAAGTGTGCACAGAGGTAGACCTGCCGTAGCTGCAGACATTGCTAGGTTGTGTATAATAGATGTGATGCTACCAACAATGGCTGTTTTAAGTGCCAGCTCAGGGGAAGAACACATGTAACTCTTAGATGCTTAGTTCAGGCCTGCCCACCTTTATTCATTTTCTGGAGTGCAGCATACAATGGCATATGATCACTCCACAATGTGCAAAAAGAGCAGTCTTAATTTCCCCCACAATGAATGCCAGTCAACTGACATGTGAATCTGTATTGATTGACAGTTATGTTGGTGTTTTTGAACTCTCCGATACCCCAGAAAGCCCTTTCTCCCTACGTATATAATTTTTCCACTTGACTCAATTTTCTGGCTTGAAAGATGCTTTGACACAGCACCCTCTTTTTCTGAAACAGTTAATTAAGAATGATTGCATGTATTTCCAGGGTTTTACAGTAACCTTGAGCTGCTTGGGAAATGATTGATGGATGTAAAATTTTTCTTAGCGTATGGAAGAGAAAAGTAATGTATTCTACTTCTGGCATGTAGGTGTTTGTGGATTGGCATCAGAAGTTTCAGGTTCTCCTGAATAAAAAGGTAGTTATGCTAACTGGAGAGACCAGCACTGACCTCAAGCTACTTGGGAAAGGTGACATTATCATCAGCACCCCAGATAAGTGGGATATTTTGTCCCGCCGATGGAAACAGAGGAAGAATGTCCAGAATGTCAGTCTCTTCATTGTGGATGAGATTCATCTCATTGGGGGAGAGAATGGGGTAAGGCTCATTATATTAAGCCTGATTGTTTCTGCATCATTCATGCTATATAATGATAAATATGATGTGGTAAAAGTGATGCTTTTTAAAGCATCTAGGCAATCTATTTTGGTATGAAAATTTGCATCCCTAAATTTTTTGTGCATGTTTATCCCTCTCTGTCATTGTTTTAGCCTGTTCTAGAAGTAATCTGCTCAAGAATGAGGTACATCTCCTCTCAGATTGAGCGTCCCATCCGCATTGTGGCATTAAGCTCATCTCTGTCCAATGCAAAAGATGTGGCACACTGGTTGGGTTGTAGCACTACAGCAACTTTCAACTTCCACCCAAATGTCAGGCCTGTGCCACTGGAGCTTCACATTCAGGTAAAGGCCTAAGGATCAAACTCAGTTTTGATTTGATTTATTTGCCAGTTGAAGGGACAAATAGAAAAGGTGGATAAGATTTATTTAGAAATATTTTAATACCTTCAATATGAAGAAATTTGTCGTGCTTATTAACTTTCTTTACCAGCATAGCTTTTTTATATTACTAATGTTTATTCTTCTCCTAGTAAAACCATTTTCCTATTCACTCTTTCTTTGCAATCAACCACCAACAGGGTTTTAACGTGAGTCACACGCAAACCCGGCTACTGTCAATGGCTAAACCTGTGTACCACACCATCATGAAGCATTCTCCATCTAAACCGTCTTTAGTGTTTGTTCCTTCTCGGAGACAGACTCGTCTTACTGCCATTGACATATTAACTTTCTGTGCTGCTGATGTGGTTCCACAAAGGTGCAGTAGCTTTCATTTTGATTGATGGTTTGATGCCATGTTTTTTTTTTTTCTTCAATGATAGATCTGGAATATCGCCATTCCTCAGCTCTGATTAATTTTCAGTATTCCTCTGTAGGTTCCTACACTGCTCTGAGAAAGAATTGGTGCCATTCCTGGAGAAGCTGTCTGATGGTGCACTGAAAGAAACACTTTCTAATGGAGTGGGTTATCTGCACGAAGGGCTCTCAATGACTGAACGCAGGATAGTTGAACAGCTCTTTAACTCTGGTGTGTAAAGAATCCATATTTTGTAGTTAATGACCATGTAACAAAGGCAGTATCTTATTTTGATAAATAAAACTTGAAACAGATGACTTCTGATGTTCCATTACTGGCATATTTGACCAAAAAACCATGGCCTGGTTTATACACAGTGAATGACTTTGTGTGCGTGCAGAAGCACTGGCAGCCTGAGTGACATTGTTGACTGTGTAGTATGTAGGTTTGGGGTTATATCCACTAGATATAAAATATTGATGTCCACATTAAACTTTAACATTGCTGGCTTGAAGTTGTTAAACATTTTTAACACACCACTAAGCAGTAACTCTTAAAACTTGTCTTTGAAACTAAGACTGTTTATGATTTGTTTGATATAGACTGGTATACAAAATAGAGCTTTTAGTTTGTATGAAGGCTACCTGAGGTTTTAAAGTTTTTCAATATTTCAACTGGTTACACATGACAGCAAAAGGAAACGGAAGCTCTGCATGAAATGTACACATATTTAACACTGTCAGTAACACAGGTCTAATACAGGAAATATTCCTTTAAGGTTCTGGTCTGTGTATGCAAATCCTGCAGATTTTTCAGATGCACTTCCATGAGTGAATCTCTGGATCCATCTTATCCCTCCTGGGAAGACCACTCAAAAACAATTAATTCCTTGGTATGTTAATGATACCAGTTTAAGACGACGTTTTCTTTGGCAGTTTGCATTGCAATGCTGGAAATAGCCATTAGAAGTTGAGTAAGTTGTTGCCATGTATTTATAACAGTACTTTATATAGGCTGTGTCTAGTATTGTGTTGCTTTAGTGTTTTATAATTTTTTTTTTTTTTTAAAGAAAATCATTTTAAAACCAAATTTTGTTTTAAAAAATCGAATATTCAATTTATAGGACACATCGCCCAGCTGTACTTCTAGTCACAGAATTGTCACTAGATTTTTCCTCTGCACCATTCTAAATAAACTCTAGAGACTACTAGTATCTCTAACTGTTGAGCTCTGAGCTTTTTTCTGTTATGATGGTTGATGTGAACGTTACCTGAAGCTGCTGGCACATAACTGCAAGATTTTATGCATTGTGCTACTACACTGCCATTTTCTCTCTTCCCAGAATGTGTTGGCTAAAGGTCAGTCAAGCAATGTAAGCCGCATATGTAACTGTATGTGGTCACTCAATACTTAAGTATACCCTCCCTGTATTCCTGCTGCATATCTTTAGGCTGTCAGTGTAAACTGCATGAGATCAGTCCTTTTATTGGCAGAACACAAAAATGTTTACATTTTACACTTTTTTGTGGTATGTAATTCTGTAAGGATTTTTGAGTCCCAAGCTAATGAGTAGCAGGTTTGTATAATATTTAATTATATGGTAACAGATTGGCTTTCCCATAGCTCTCGTTCTAGACTTATTTTACTAATAATTAGTTATCTTGCTACAGTTATTGAAAATGGCCAGAAACATAAGTTCATTTACTTATAACTGCTAATTGAAGTCTGAAGTTGCCAAAACAGATTAAAAGTGCTTTGCTGCCAGAGGTTCATACAGATATACAGCACCCACTATAAATGTGGGCTTAGATTAGTAGAAACATGGATTTTCATCTGTATAAACTGCATAGTCTGTGAGATTCTAGATAATCATAGAGCAATGCCTTTTTTGGTGTTTCATAAATGAAGTAATTTGCTCTGGATGAATGCATCTGACAAATACTGTAAATGAAAATATTTTGTTTTCTTGTTTAACAGGTGCTATTCAAGTTGTGGTGGCCTCTCGTTCTCTTTGCTGGGGAACAAACATCTCTGCCCACTTGGTTATTGTCATGGACACACAGTATTACAATGGGAAAATTCATGCGTATGTATTTATGGCAGTTGTTTAAAAAGATATTTTAGTAGTCACCATTAATTTCAATTCTTTATTGTGTATTAGTTGAGATTTATCGTTAACCTTTTTGTTTAATTGTTCAGTTATGTGGATTACCCGATCTATGATGTGCTGCAAATGGTTGGGAAGGCCAACCGTCCCCTTCAGGATGATGAGGGCTGCTGTGTCATTATGTGCCAGGGCTCTAAAAAGGTATAATCAAGTTTTGCAGCTCTAAGGCTTCTTTCCCATTGTGTTTTTTCCATAAGCTTCACACACTTTGCCTTTCTCTCTATATGTAAGGACTTCTTTAAGAAGTTTCTTTATGAGCCTTTGCCAGTTGAATCTCATTTGGACCACCGCCTTCATGACCACTTCAATGCTGAGATAGTCACAAAGACAGTGGAAAATAAGCAGGATGCTGTGGACTACCTAACCTGGACTTTCCTTTACCGCAGAATGACCCAAAACCCCAATTACTACAATCTTCAGGGTAAGATTCCCCTCCAAGAAGTTTAATGGATTATTTACCTGTGATTATATCACCTCCTTTTTTGATCTTTGGCTGCTTTTTATAATGCAGGAATGTCTCATCGGCATCTGTCAGACCACCTGTCAGAATTGGTGGAGAACACACTGCAGGATCTGGAGCAGTCCAAGTGCATCAGCATTGAGGATGAGATGGATGTTGCCCCTCTCAATCTCGGCATGATTGCTGCATACTACTACATTAACTATACAACCATTGGTAAGATAACCCTTTAAATGAACGCTATTTATACCCTTTCATTCACACACAAGTGATTGGAAAATGCTGATACTGTGTGAACCTATGCCATTTCCATGTACTTCAGATAAATATCAGCAAATTAGAAATACTTTCAGAATTTTGTTTGTATTATCAATTTTTAAAAAATATTCTGAATTTTTTGTTGTCCTAGAGTTATTCAGCATGTCCCTGAATGCCAAGACTAAAATTCGTGGTCTGATTGAGATAATCTCCAATGCCGCTGAGTACAAGAACATACCAATCAGACACCATGAAGACACCCTGCTTCATCAGGTCAATTACATGCACAAATTCATGAACATACAGGCTGTTTGACTTCAGTGATTAATATTACTTTTTTTCTTTGCAGCTAGCCCCGAAGGTGCCTCACAAATTGAACAGCCCCAAGTTTAATGACCCCCACGTGAAGACTAATCTGCTGTTACAGGCCCATTTGTCCCGTATGCAGCTGAGTGCTGAGCTTCAGTCTGACACTGAAGAGATCCTCAGTAAGGTGAGCAAAATAGGTACTCAATCCTTACTGTAAAAGACTTTTTTAGAAAGGTTGCAATTCATTGGGACTATTCAATTGGGACAGTATCTTATGTAATAGAAATAGGGAGATAAAGGCAAATGCATTGATTACAGGTCTGCAACAGACTTCTATTATAAAAGTAATTTAATCTATTGAAATTGTCTTCTAGACTAATGTATTTGAGTCATTTGCCACCCACAAAGTTGTCATCTAAAGACTTGAGAATGATTTCTGTTAGGATGGGAAAGATTTGATTATTATTATTAAAATGGTATGGGAACCAAGAATATAAGTTATAGAAACACCCAATTTGGAGGAGTATGCAGTATTGCTCCCAGTACTCAATCACATAAAGAACCCTGCATAGGCCTGATTGAGGTTCATGACTTATACCTTATGAACTCCTAGGTACTACAAAGAAAATTAGTTTTTCTGTTTCTTGGGTTTTCAGTAATACATGGAGTAAGACATGGTGTAGAGCTCCTCCAGAACCTTTATTAATGTAACTTTACAGCAGCCTTTTAAGTCTTGAAATGCCATATAGTATTTACTACACTCAAAGCAAATGAATATAAAACGGCACCAGGCTGGTATCAGTGTCGTGGGTGGCAGAATATCTTTGTAAATAGAAGTATTCTGACCCTCCAATGGTAACGTGTGATGCCTCAGGACAAAGTGCATCATGTAACCCCACCTGACCTGTTAATGTTTCATTCTCTCTTCTCTAAGGTCAGTTATATTATTATATTAGTGCAGTAGCTACACTGAAAACTGTTACAGGCAGTGAGAGCATCACATGCAATGCTACTGCTACATGCTCTAAAATCGAGCAAATAAAAGAGACTTAAGTATGTTCAGGGGGATGCTACATGATTAGATAAAGTGTCTGTCCTTCAGATTTCAAGTTGGCATCACTGGGGCCATCTAGCAGGCATACGATTACATCAGCAATTTCCCGTCCTTTGATTGGATAATTGGAGTAGTCAGAGACAACGAACCGAACAAACTAAATAAAATATAGATATTTTAACTCACAGTGGCTGACAGAGGAGAAGAAATCGATTTGGTGAAATCCTAGGTGTGAAATGCACATCCTACTATTCACTTGGGACATACTAGTGTTAAGTGATGAGCAAAGGTTTCTTTCTGTGAGTAAAAAATCTGCTAGAATTTTGCTTATAAGAATTGAAACCTCCATGTATTTACACAGACCCCCCCCCTTCCTGTCCTCCAAAAGGCGGTCTCCAAACTGCAATATTTATGTTCACACTACCTTACCATGTACTCAGACATACAAATAAGTAACCTCTCCACTCACCTCTTGACCTTTCCCTATACAGAATACTGTCCAATCAGTGGAGAGGAAATGCAGATCTCATTAATGATGATGATTTATTACTTTTATCACAACAGAATGTTGATTATAGTTGAGTAGATTTGATTCCCACAGACTCATTAGAGCTTATGGTATAAGACTATGTAAAAGCATTTAGATGTAAGAAAGGGAGTGAAGCAAAATGGCAAGAATTGGCACAAAAAAATGTAAAATCTAAAACAATTGCATAAACAAACCCCAAATCTAATGCTGCTAAAGAAACTAAAAGATACCAGAAGAGAATATAATCATTTGATGGCTGAAAAGACTGGTGGCAATTTAACATTTATTAACCAAAGATATTATGATCATGGCAATATGGCAAGTACTGTATTAGCAATTTAAGTAAACAATGATCTTTAAATATTGCACAGAAAATAAAATCCAGTAATTCTAACCCATTAACAAACCTGATCAAATTGCTGAATCCTTTCTACAAATCACAAATTCTACAAATTTCTATATAAAATTACTGATAACTGTTTTGATGGTACTCTAGCCTAATTCCAACAAGATATAATACTGACTGAGTTAGTGCCAAAGGATCTGGGCGAAACCCATTAAGGAATGCAAGAATACAAAGACAAACTCAATAGTGAAGAACAAAAAACCTGGGATGGATATATTAATGGAATGCACAAGTTTTAGAGATCTAGTATCTCTTACTTAAAGCATATATGCTACAATCAGACACAGTGGCCTTCTCATGGAGAGAAAAGCAGCCATAGAAGTAGTGAATCAAAAAGAGGGCAAGGACAATTATACATCTGGAATTGTACAAACTGAATTTATTTCATGGAGATGATACAGGGATAAATTTGCATATTGAATGTGTTTTAATGTAATGAGTTATAAAAATAAATAAATAATTTCCCCATCAGAACCTGTAGCAACAATTTCATATTTAAAAAAGTAAAATATTTCATTAAGGACACTACTCAGGATATAGTGAACATGGATAAAACTTGAGGCTATGGATGTCAATCATTTCAAAAATACTCAAATCATGAGTAAGTTTAAATGGCCAAAGACTGTTTTTAATTACATATTTATTTTTTATTTCTTCTTTAAATCAAACAAATGATGCAAACTAAGAATATCAAATGCAATAGCAAAGCTCTTGAATGGTGGTCAGTTCTCCCTCTTTCTTTAATTGCCAGAGTTGAGTCTGTACACATGAAATATCCTTCTGAGGCTTATGTATTACTTCTGGGCTGCACAACAGAGTTTGTAATTTTCCAAATAATACTAAAATTACTAATAGTTTAAATATGAAATGATAAATTGTATAGCAATTATATTAACACTGGTATTAATTGAACATTTGCTTCGGAAACCTAATAATTTTAGACAACTTTAAATAGCTAATTTCTCCACATCTGTATGTTTTTACTGTGTATGTGTTTCATATTTATAAAGCAAAATCTAACTGTCAGCAGGTGAGAGAAAACGACAAATATTTGATCAAAATGTAATTTTATTATGTCATGCATATGTATGTATTTAAAGTTTAATAATCGCAGTAAATGTTTTTCAAATACCTGTTTCTCAGGAACCATAAGTTCAATTGAGCTGAAATCCATATCTGTACTTATCTGCAAAAGTGGACCATTGGTAATGACCTGATTACCAGCACCCCCAGCTGCCTATCTATTAAATTCCTGTTGAAAAATTACTGATTGTGGCCATATCCTTTGTAATGTAATGCATGTAATGTGTTTTGTTGTAATGTGTTTGTAATGCACATGTGTTTTGTTTTTTCACATTAAAAAGGTATGTATTTTTGAAAAATAAGGTCTAATAGTTAAATCTTTTCCCTTTTTTAGGTCTCTGAAGACCTGTGGTCATGATATAAGCAATAAATATTGTTAATGTCTCAAGATTCTTTAATATAATACATTTGTGTTATTTTTGCATGTAGGCTGTACGTCTCATCCAGGCATGTGTAGATGTGCTCTCCAGCAATGGCTGGTTGAGTCCGGCATTAGCTGCTATGGAGCTAGCTCAGATGGTGACACAAGCCATGTGGTCTAAGGACTCTTATCTAAAACAACTTCCACACTTCACCACAGAGCACATCAAACGCTGTACAGAAAAGGTAAGAATTTAGATATTTATATTTCATTCCACCCACTCAGTGAAATTTGATTTCATTGCATTTTTTGTTTATGCAGGGTGTCGAAAGCATCTTTGACATCATGGAGATGGAGGATGATGACCGCATTAATCTTCTGCAGTTGTCAGATATTCAGATGGCTGATGTGGCACGTTTCTGTAACCGATACCCTAACATCGAGCTCTCCTATGAAGTGGTTGATAAAGATGACATCAAGAGGTAAGGATGCTCCAGATAACACAGGATAACCTATATGGTGAAATTTTGTGGATAGGCAATATATGACCCTTCCCCTCAGTGTTCCAGTATGACAATGCCACTGTAGTCTAGGAAGACATGGTTTGTTAAGATTAGAGTGAAATAACTTGAGTTGCCTGCATAGAGCGCTGAACTCAACTCCATTGAACACCTTAGGATAAATTTGAATGTGCAATGTGCCCCAGTCCTTTACTTTTCATTTGCTACAGTTACGAGGAAAAGAAAGTACGTGTTCCTTCAATTCAGTATTTTATTAAGCATGGTTTACATAAGTTGTATTGTTCCCACCAACTTCTTTAAACAAACAGATACCCTCAGCGTTTGATGGTAGAAAAAAAAGAGGGATGAGAGATGTAGTGTCCAGTTTGTGGTGGGGTTTGTGGAGGAATGATCTGTGGTACCGCTCCATCACACACTTGGAGTGAATCAGCCTGCCATTGTGAGAGCTACCCAGTGTTCTCAGTGTCTTATGCAGGGGTGTCCAATCTTATCCAGAAAGGGCTGGTGTGGGTGCAGGTTTTCATTCCAACCAAGCAGGAGCTACACCTGATTCCAACTGGCTAATCAACTGATCTTGGATTTCGGTAGACTCAGATGTGGCTTCTGCTCAGTTGGAATGAAAACCTGCACCCACACCGGCCCTTTGCGGATAAGATTGGACACCCCTGGTCTCATGTATGGGGTGAGAGTTGTTTTCCAACATATATGATAGCTTGGCTATTATCAGCCATTCTTTTACATCCTGGACTGGGTCAAGAGTGCATTCCAGGACGGAGCTGGCTTGATTTTAGTCAGACTCTTGTCTGCAGCAGAGACGCCACTGCACCAGAAGACAACCCCATAAAAAAATAACAGATGCCACCACAGAATCAAAACAGGCAGACAATTGCGTCGTCACCAGAGAAACTCTGCAGGTGACTGCAATTTGTGTTGTATCTGACGTTTGCAGTATAGAGTGTGAAGAGAAATGGAGCCAGGGCTGTTCTACCAGACTACTTTGTCAGACACATGGTTTTGAGCCCTCATACTGTAGATGGTTAGCCATGTACAGGATGCAAGCTGCTGTTCCGCTCCTGTGTGCTCCAGCTTCTCTCTCAGAAACACAGTCTGTATAGTGTTGAAAGTGCTTGGAAAAAAAATTAAAAAAACAGTGCTCCCAGGCTTGTCCAGGTGATGGAGTGCCCTGTTTAGAAGGCAAGTGAATGTGTATGGTATGAATCATTTTTGGGAACAGGCCTGTATCTGCTGCACCATATTTTTCTAATTGTATCTTTAAACTATGTAAAGTTTATAATTGAGCCTAAAACTATATTGTGCAAAGCCCAGTTTCACCATCCGAAATAGTATCATAATTGGCACAGTGGACAAAATAGAATTGCATACACATCTTTTAAGCTTTCTGTACCATGCAGTTTGATCAAAATAATAATCTAAAATATTTTTACTGTATTACTGCAGAATTACTTAAAATTTCACAGTCCAGCTGAGTTTTCACAATTCTCACCAATTAACATTATTTAACACATCTGTACTCTCCTCATCTGTAATCATGTAATTGCTTGCTTCCTTTTTTAAACCTAATATTTCTGGATAATTAAATATATGTTTAAAAATATTTTAAAAATTGCCATCAGGGAAAAATTGATCACATAAGATCAGGAAAAATCTTTTTTACCCAGCTAAAGTAGGACATGGGCTTTTGGGCTATTGTATTGAATATATTTATACTCTCCCCTTTAAGGATTCAACTGCAAGTTGGTGGAAACATTATATTTTCAGGTTATTTTTGTGTCTGTCTCTCCATTCACCTGTCAATTAGCACAATATATGAAGAAATAGTGGTTGAATGTAGTATTCATATGGAATTCATTGTAACAAGCGGTCTTGTCTAGACTTGCTGATGGAGTCATCCCTGTTAATGCTGCTGGCATTGTTTATTTTTATTTTGTTTATTTAAAATATAAAATTTAACAAAAATTATTCCCTGCCAGATAAGGGGGTGTGTTATCACTATGCTTGAATCAAGTCTTTGAGCAGAAATTTGTGTTCACCCATTTGGGTGGAATGTAATGGTTCTGTTTGTTTTTTTTACAGCGGCAGTCCAGTTGTTGTTCAGGTGCAGCTGGAGAGAGAGGAAGAGGTTACAGGACCCGTCATCGCGCCACTGTTTCCCCAGGTTAGTAAAATGCACACTGTATTCATCATTCAGCCAGCAGTTGAGTCTACTGACTTAGGCCATGTCCATATGTAGCTGAGTATTTTTAAAAACGGAGATTTTTCTCTGCGTTTTGGCCTTTTGTACATTTTCAAGGTTGTTGAAAATGGAGCTTTTGGAAAAGTACTTCCAAAGTGAAGATTTTCCAAAACTGTTTCCCCTGTCCACACACCAATGAAAACGGAGATTTTGACGAATTGATGTCATTGTCTGTGTGCCAGACCGGCCTTGATTTGACGTCAGCTTTGTTTATGAAGATATTTTGTGCAATGGCAGACTTGCATAATCTAGTGACTGTGTTAACGTTGCTGACTTTTTACATGCATGCACATACACGCGCAGGTACTTGCGCATTACATTAATAAACGGAGGTGTCTGAATGCGAAGCTCACTGCTGCTACATACAAAACTCCAACACAAACCACACAAACAGCGACGGCGGTTTTGGACGTGACCTGGTCAGACTTCTACATTCTACAGTGAGGGAAAAAATTATTTGATCCCCTGCTGATTTTGTACGTTTGCCCACTGACAAAGAAATGATCAGTCTGTAATTTTAATGGTAGGTTTATCTGAACAGTGAGAGACAGAATAACAACAAAAAAATCCAGAAAAACGCATTTCAGAAAAGTTATACATTGATTTGATTTGCATTTTAATGAGTGAAATAAGTATTTGATCCCCTATCAATCAAAAATTTCTGGCTCCCAGGTGTCTTTTATACAGGTAACGAGCTGAGATTACAGTAGGGGCACTCTTGGGGAGTGCTCTTAATCTCAGCACGTTAACTGTATGAAAGACACCTGTCCACAGAAGGAAGCAATCAATCAGATTCCAAACTCTCCATCATGGCCAAGACCAAAGAGCTGTCCATGGATGTCAGGGACAAGATTGTAGACCTACACAAGGCTGGAATGAGCTACAAGACCATCGCCAAGCAGCTTGGTGAGAAGGTGACAACAATTGGTGTGATTATTCCCAAATGGAAGAAACACAAAAGGACTGTCAATCTTCCTCGGTCTGGGGCTCCATGCAAGATCTCACCTCATGGAGTTTCAATGATCATGAGAACGGCGAGGAATCAGCCCAGAATTATACTGGAGGATTTTGTCAATGATCTCAAGGCAGCTGGGACCATAGTCACCAAGAAAACAATTGGTAACACACTACGCCGTGAAAGACTGAAATCCAGTAGCGCCCGTGAGGTCTCCCTGCTAAAGGAAGCACATGTACAGGCTCATCTGAAGTTTGCTAGTGAACATCTGAATGATTCAGAGGAGAACTGGGTGAAGGTGTTGTGGTCAAATGAGACCAAAATCCAGCTCTTTGGCATCAACTCAACTCGCTGTGTTTGGAGGAGGAGGAATTCTGCCTATGACTCCATGAAGACCATCCCCACCGTCAAACATGTAGGTGGAAACATTATGCTTTGGGGTGTTTTTCTGCTAAGGGGACAGGACAACCGCACCGCATCAAAGGGACGATGGACGGAGCCATGTGCCGTCAAATCTTGGATGAGAACCTCCTTCCCTCAGCCAGGGCGTTGAAAATGGGTCGTGGATGGATATTCCAGCCCGACAATGACCCAAAACACACGGCCAAGGCAACAAAGGAGTGGTTCAAAAAGAAGCACATTAAGGTCCTGTAGTGGTCTAGCCAGTCTCCAGACCTTAATCCCATAGAAAATCTGTGGAGGGAGCCGAAGGGTCAGCCACAAAACCTTAATGACTTGGAGAGGATCTGCAAAGGGGAGTGGGCCCAAATTCCTTGAGATGTGAGATGTGTGCAAACCTGGTGGCCAACTACAAGAAATGTCTGACGTCTGTGATTGCCAACAAGGGTTTGCCACCAAGTACTAAGTCATGTTTTGCAAAGGGATCAAATACTTATTTCACTCAATAAAATGCAAATCAATGTATAACTTTTTTGAAATGTGTTTTTCTGGATTTTTTTGTTATTCTGTCTCTCACTGTTCAGATAAACCTACCATTAAAATTACAGACTGATCATTTCTTTGACAGTGGGCAAACATACAAAATCAGCAGGGGATCAAAATTTTTTCCCTCACTGTACAATAAAATTTTCACATGTCAAAGGGCATCACTTTCCCACAACGTGTCATTGTTGTTAAAATACCGGAACCTGTAAGGATGTTTTATATTTTTAACACGTAGGTTGTGTTGACAGAATTAAAAAAAAAATTAAGTAGAAAAATGTTTTTAAAAAAAAAATACCCAGCTATGTGTGGGCATGGCCTTAGTTTAAAACTTTTTTTTTTAAACTTCTGAGCCCACCCAGGGTAGCAGTCAGCTCCATGCAAAGTTTACAGAATCCAAAATCCACAGTTATCCAAAGATGTTGTGTGGAGCAAACTGCAGAGGCAATAGCCCAAATTAAAAAATGAGCTAAAGACCATGGAGCTAGGAGGCTGTTATATTACTATATTACACATTTTGTTTGTGTTTTTTTTGTTTTTTTGCAGAAACGTGAAGAGGGCTGGTGGGTTGTGATTGGAGACCCCAAATCTAACAGTCTTATCTCGATCAAGAGGTTGACGCTGCAACAAAAAGCCAAGGTTACTACAATATTCTCTATATCGTTATTATATTAATAATATGAGGCACAAATATTGAAGCATTGTTCTGATCATGAATGTATGCATTTTTTTTTTTCCATTTGTCTTCATCAGGTAAAACTGGACTTTGTGGCCCCTGTTGTTGGAGTTCATAACTATACACTGTATTTCATGAGTGATGCTTACATGGGTTGTGACCAGGAGTACAAGTTCAGTGTTGATGTAAAGGAGGCAGACAGTGACAAAGACAGCGACTCAGACTGATCCTAGAATAAATGTAACTGTAGTTAGTCTGTTAATGAGGGATCAATACAAGATTGAAACATGTTAAATGCAGAAAATACAATATGGAAAAAGAATAAAACCCACAAAGTGTATTTCCCAAAGAGCATAGATTTTAATAGGCACAGCATACAAGATTTACTGATTTTATGGATGTTTTTTTTTTTGTTTTGTAGTTCATATTGTTACTAAATATATAGATCTATTACATTTTGTCATTTTGTGTATCAATGGTTTTACAGAATAATCAATTTATGTTGACTCTAGGTATGGATTTGTGCTTTGTGCATCTTTGTGTATTCTTGAATAATATTGACAAAAGGTTTGTAAATAAATAAATCTTTCTTCCACCCCCACCAAGGTGACCACAAGCTTACTGAAGGGACTGAAGTCTGGCATGTGCATTCAAAGTTCTTTCCATATAATTTCGGACAAAATCTATTAAATAATGTTTCTGTATACTGTAGATAGGTTCCAAAAATTTGAGGGAGTTTAAGGATTAAATGATTAGAAACAAATGATTATTTTGAACCACAAAAATATTTAGAAAAACAAGACTCAACTATTAACATTGCATACTGCTTGTTTGAGTAACTGACTCATTCTCTGAAAGCTCATTAATTTTCTTCAGGAGTACTAGGAGTGTGGAGTTTATAGAATACATTCATTCTGGGAGAAAAATAGGTGTTATTAATTGTACTTTAAGTATGAAAGCAAAGGTTTCCCATAAAATATTTCCTTCCAACTTGCTAAGTCAAATGAGAACAGGGTAATTTCATTAAAAAAAAAAAAAAAATCGTTGAACGTGAAACAGGAAAATGAGCAACTACTGCTAAAATGGATAAATAAAAAATGGATAGATCTAAAATTACATCTAAAATACCCCAATAGAAATGGTGTAACATTCTGTGGACTGATGGTCAACAGTATGTCAGGATACCCCCGGATATTGAATTTAAACCACAGTACACCGTAAAGAGAGTGGATCATTGCAAAGTTGCAGAAATCATGGTGGGATTTGTCATATGCAAGGGATCATGGATAAGTTGAATGCCTCAAAATACTTGAGATTATGTTGCTCTATGCCAAAGAGGAAATGCCCCTGGAATGGGTGTTTCAACAAGACAACGACCGCAAACACATGAGCAATATCTTGGTTCCAGATCGAAAGGACTGAGGTAATAGAGTGGCCAGCCCAATTCCCTGGCCTCAAACCCATTGAAAATGTGGGGAGACATTAAAATGCAGTTTCTGTAGCAAAATTCACAAGAACCTGTTTGTTTATCCTGGGCTGTTGGTTGGCAGCAGTTAATTAGTTAGTTCTGTAATTTAAAATCTTGAAAAATCAGTTTTGAAGAGTTTGAAGAAAAATATATATATATATTTTAACAGATTAATATTGCTTTTATTTGCTTCCTGTAAAAGAATGAGGACTTGATAAAATTTGTTAGTGCTTTGATTTGGAATTAAATGCATTTCAATAGTATGTGAAATATGGTAAATGTGTATATATATATATATATATATATATATATATATATATATATATATATATATATATATATATATATATATATATATATATATATATATATATATATATATATATATAGCACTTTATTAATGCACTGCTATTTATTTGAATTGAAATGTATATGAGTATGTAAGAGAGTCCTTGTGTGACGTTGTGGCCGTATTCGTCCACTAGATGTCACTTTTCAGTCTTATTTTGGTTGTAACTTTCCCTGTGTTTCAGCAAATTGAATGGTTTCTGGTGGGAACCCTTTTGACATGTAGGTCAGAAATATGACTAAAAATTTTCAAAAGTCTTTAGTTTACTGTTTGCACATAACTCTGTTAATCAACTTCAGTTCTAATCAAAACTACTAAATTAAAAAAAACATTCCAGGATTTTAACTCTAATTGCCAAGTTTATCAATGACGTCACAGATTTTGGAAAAAAAAAACACACAAAATGACAGATTTTCAATATCAGAAATATTTCAAAATAAAAATCTTTACTTTTTATCACAGTCTTGGACAAAGATTAGTAACATCATTAGCTTTTATTCATTGTTAGTTTTTTTTGCAACATCAGGATGTGGATGTTCCGTGGACTGTGCTCGGAGTGTGTAACGGTGTTAACGGGACACCTCTGGCTTCAGTGCACACTCACCGCGAGCGCGAGCTAGCCGGTTAGAGCAGGGGTGTCCAATCTTATCCAGAAAGGGCAGGTGTGGGTGCAGGCTTTCATTCCAACTAAGCAAAAGCTACACCTGATTCCAACTGGCTAATCAACCGATCTTGGCTTTCAGTGTACTCGGGTGTGGCTTCTGCTCAGCTGGAATGAAAACCTGCACCCACACCGGCCCTTTGCGGATAAGATTGAACACCCCTGGGTTAGAGGCTTCTCTGCAGCCCCGTCCGTGCCACGTGCCTCTGAGCGCGCACGCATGTGAGAGCAATGGTGCCGTGTTTGTTACCGTGGTTACCACTGCACAGGGTCAGTGAGAGTACACTCCGTATAACTGTGTGTTGTGTGCATGCACGCAAAGTGCCCGGAGATTTACCATCAAGAAAAGACAAGCATTTAGAAATACACTTACGTTGTTTTTGTTTGTGCGCAAAACTTTCACACACACACACACACACACACTCACTCACTCACACTCTCCCACACACTCACTCTCTCCCACACACTCCCCCCCCCCACACACACTCTCCCACACACTCACTCTCTCCCACACACTCCCCCCCCACACACTCACACTCTCCCCCACACACACACTCCCCCCACACACACACTCACTCACACTCTCCCACACACTCTCCCACACACTCACTCTCTCCCACACACTCCCCCCCCACACACTCACACTCTCCCCCACACACACACTCCCCCCACACACACACTCACTCACACTCTCCCACACACTCTCCCACACACTCACTCCCCCCCCACACACACACTCCCCCCCACACACACACTCCCCCCCCACACACACACTCCCCCCCCACACACACACTCCCCCCCCACACACACACACTCACTCACACTCTCCCACACACTCACTCTCTCCCACACACTCCCCCCCCACACACACTCACTCCCCCACACACTCACTCTCCCCCCCCACACACACACTCTCCCCCACACACACACCTCTCCCCACACACACACACACTCCCCCCCACACACACACTCTCCCCCACACACACACACACACCCCCACACACACACACTCTCCCCACACACACACCTCACTCCCCCCCACACACACACACTCCCCCACACACACACACTCCCCCCTCACACACACACACTCACTCTCTCCCCCCCACACACACACTCTCCACCCCCCACACTCACTCCCCCACACACACACTCACTCACACTCTCCCACACACTCACTCCCCCCCCCACACACACACTCCCCCCACACACACACACACACTCTCCCCCACACACACACACTCCCCCCCTCCCACACACACACTCACTCCCCCACACACACACTCTCCCCCCACACACTCACTCCCCCCCCCACACACACTCTGCCCTCCACACACACACACACTCTCCTCCACACACACACACACTCTCCCCCACACACACACTCTCCCCCACACACACACTCCCCCACACACACACACAAGCGTACACTCCCACACACACACACTCTCTCTCCCAGACACACACATACTCACTCCCCCACACACACACTCCCCCCCCCCACACACACACACTCCCCACAAACACACACACACTCCCACACACTCTCCCACACACACACACTCTCTCCCACACACTCACGCACTCCCACTCTCTCCCCCCAACACACACTCCCACACACACACACAATCCCACACACACTCTCCCACACACACTCCCCCCCACACTCCCCACAAACACACCCCCCCCCCCACACACACACTCCCCCCACACCACACCCCACACTCCCCCACACACACACACTCCCCCCCACACACACACTCTCCCCCCCCACACACACACTCCCCCCCACACACACACACTCCCCCACCCCCCCCCACACACACACACTCCCCCCCACACCCACTCTCCCCCCCCACACACACACTCACACTCCCACACACACACACACTCCCCCAGCACACACTCTCACACACACACTCCCCCCCCACACACACTCTCTCACACACACACACTCTCCCACACACACACATACCCACACACTCCGTCCCCCACACTCCGCCCCACACACACTCTCTCACACACACACACACACACTCTCCCCACACACACACACACCCACACACTCCCACCCCCCCACCCCCCCACACCCCCCCCACACACACTCACTCCCCCCCACACACACTCCCCCCCACACACACACTCTCCCCCCACACACACACACTCCCCACACACACACACACACTCACTCCCCCACACACACACACTCTCACCACACACACACACTCACTCCCCCA
>NC_080714.1:12106758-12156758 GCF_019097595.1 Hemibagrus wyckioides | reverse complement strand
TACCCAATCCAAATTGACTGGGGTTTCCAGTCAGGAGGTCCAGGATCCATTTGCAGAAGGAGGTGTTCAAGCCCAGAAGTCTCAAATTTTCAATTAGGTGCTGAGGAATGACTGTAAACAGCATGCATACATATGTGTCCTTTCTGTCCAGGTGTGTAAGGGCCAGATGGAGGGTGGTAGCAATAGCATCACTTGTGGAGAGCTTCTGATGATACTAAACCTGAATGGGGTCCAGTGAGGGAGGCTGCAGGGTCCTGATATGCCTCATGACAAGCCTCTTAAAGCACTTCATGATGATGGGTGTGAGTGCAATGGGATGATATTCATTTAGGCATGACACTGTAGATTTCTTTGGCACAGCCAGATGAGGTTAGTGCTATAGTTTGTGATGGCCGGATGGCCCAGAACAGTCTCTTTCTGTTCTTTCTGGTCTCTGGTATTCAGCATGCACCTTTGCAGTCATCTTCAAACTTCTGAGTAGAGCATGTGGTGATCATCTTGGAGACAATCATGCCATCCAATTGTTGATCTAGCTGGTCAGTGATTCCATGTGTTCCTCTAAGTTGGTGTAATTGCTATTGGGTGCAGTCTCTCTGATCCTGTGCCAGTCTGTGTGCCCATTTAATGCATTTAAAGTGTTGTTACTGAGGTTGTTTGTGAATGACAAAAGTAATATAGAAGGTTATCATAACAAAAATAAAGCATAGTTTATTATATAGTACATTTATCTATTAATGTAGGTAAGCATGCATCTAATCTTATTTGAAAGTATGATAGCACAGTTAGTCCAAGCTGTAAGATGAACAATAAGTTCTTTTTCTAACATTGCTAACTATGGTAATCGCTTTGGGCATGACAGAAGATCCTATGTCAGACAGCTCAAAGTGTGTGCAGGCCCCACCCCATCTATATCACTTGTTGACCCCTACTGAAATTATTTCCACTTTCTTCCATGTGGGACTACAATAAGCACTCTCAACAAATCCACATTTTCAATTTCACTGATATCAGATGAACTAGATTGTGTTAGAGACCTGCTCATTCTGGGCAAGCTGGCCAACAACCCAGACCAGATGGCTTGGCTCCAAAGGGAAAACAGTCATATAGCATCTAAATAGGGTGCTGCCTGCTCAACCTGCAAGTCTCATGACCTCTGTGCCTGAAGTTTTAGGGGAATAGAGTTTTCTTCAGTGGGCATCATCTCCAACCAAATTGGCACCCCATTCTGTTACATCTCAGCTTTCACTCCCAAATAAGATGGAACAGTTGACCTCGCTATTCTATCAGAGAATATGAATATAAATATATAAATTTGAAGCGCAATGTCTGTCCATGCCTAGAAGTCAAAAACCTGTTCACATCAGGCAGCAAAACAGAATGGCTTGAAGAAAATATTTGTTTTCATAACTACTGTGGTAGTTATGAATCGCCCTTGTGGCATTTGTTTATGGTTCTCTCTGTTTATGGTCTTATCTGCCCATCTTGCTTCTACAACCCCTGGCAAAAAGTATGGAATCACCACTCTTGGAAGATGTTCATTCAATTGTTTAATTGTGTAGAAAAAAAACAATCACAGACATGCCACAAAACTATTTTCATTTAACATTCCAACCTTTTGGCTTTATGAAACACTTAGAAAATTAAAAAAGAAAGAAAATTGTAGTCAATTGCAACTGTTTTTACAGATCAAACAGAGGAAAAAAATATAGAATCACTCAATTCTGAGGAAAATATTATGGAGTCACCAAACAAAATCACCACTAGTACTTTGTTGCACCACCTCTGGCTTTTATAACAGCTTGAATTCTCTGAGGCATGGATTTCACTATCGACAAACAGTATTCTTCATCAATCTGGCTCCAACTTTCTCTTATTGCAGTTGCCAGATCATCTTTGCAGGTTAGAGCCTTGTCGTGCACCATTTTCTTTAATTTCCACCATAGATTTTCAATTGGATTGAGGTCCGGACTATTTACAGGCCATGTCATTGACATTATATGTTTTTCTTGAAGGAAAGTTTTAAAATCTTTTGCCCTATGGCACGATGCATTATCATCCTGAAAAATGATGTCATCATCACCAAACATCCTTTCAACTGATGGAATAAGAAAAGTGTCCAAAATCTCAATATAAACTTGTGCATTTATTGAGGATGTAATGACTGTCATCTCTCCCATACCTTTACCTGACATACAACCCCATATGATTAATGATTGTGGAAATTTGCATGTTTTCTTCAGGCAGTTGTCTTTATAAATTTCATTGGAACGGCACCAAACAAAAGTTCCAGCATCATCACCCTGCCCAATGCAGATTCGTGATTCATCACTGAATATCACTCTCATCCAGTCATCCACAGTCCATGATTGCTTTTCTTTAGCCCACTGAAACCTTGTTTTTTTCTGTTTAGATGTTAATGATGGTTTTCGTTTGGCTTTTCTGTATGTAAATCCCATTTCTTTTAGGCGATTTCTTACAGTTCGGTCAGAGACATTGACTCCACTTTCTGCCCATTTGTTCCTCATTTGTTTTGTTGTGCATTTTCTGTTTTCAAGTCATATTGCTTTAAGTTTTCTATCTTGACACTCTGATGTCTTCCTTGGTCTACCAGTATGCTTCCCTTTTACAACCTTCCCATTTGATTTGTACTTGGTCCAGATTTTAGACAAAGCTGACTGGGAACAACTAACATCTTTTGCAACATTCTGTGAAGATTTACCTTCTTCAAGAAGTTTTATAATCCTCTCGTTTGTTTCAACTGACATCTCTCGTGTTGGAGCCATGATTTATGTCAATCAGCTTGGTTCAACAGCTCACTAAGGTGTGCAAGCACTCTTTTTTAACTGCAAACTAATTAGCAGATATAATCAGATACAGGTGTTTGTTTTAGAACTGCAAAGTACATGGTGATTCCATAATATTTTCTTCAGAATTGAGTGATTCCATATTTTTTTCCTCTGTTTGATCTGTAAAAACAGTTGCAATTGACTACAATTTTCTTTCTTTTTTTATTTTTGTAAGTGTTTCATAAAGGCAGAAGGTTAGAATGTTAAATGAAAATAGTTTTGTGACATGTCTGTGATTGGGTTTTTTCTACACAATTAAACAATTGAATGAACATCTTCCAAGAGTGGTGATTCCATACTTTTTGCCAGGGGTTGTATTCACCCTAATATTGATTTACTTGGATTTAGTTGATTTACCAATTATGGGTGCTCAATTACTGAAATAGCAATAAGCCAATATCTCTTTAGCAGCTGACCCACTGGACTGTAGAAGCTATATAGCTAGCATACAAATGCAGAAGTTCTGAACTGGCAGTTGGAGCGCCCACTCCACAAGGGGCCTAGCTATGTTATGGGCCTTACTTAAAATAGTTTATCTTAAAGACATCAAGCTGGGCTATGCCACACACAGTTATTCAATTTTACAGATGTGATTGAGCTATCCTTAGCATATGTGGTGCTAGGAGCCAGTAGGTGAAAACCTTTAGTCGGTATATCTTAAGTGGATTGGATATGCAATCTTGGAATGGTCTATGAGTGGTCTATATGCTCCATAGTTAAAAATCTGAGCTAAGTTAGAAAAAGAATGGTGGGTTACTTAACCTAATTCTGGGTTTTTTGATAACAGAGTAAGGTGTTTTACCAACACTTTCCCCCTTGGACAGGCACAAGAAGAAAATTTCTCTACATTCTCTACATTCTAACTTCGATAGGGGTTAAGGGGTCAGTTAAGGACAGAATGGTGTCATAGCAGCATCCACAGTTGTTCACACTCAGAGTGATTCCGATAGTGAATTTGTCATCCCAGAACCCAGGATTACATTAAGTAATCCATTGTTAATATTAATAAACTGCATTAGGGATGCATTCGATAATTTTTCTCTCTCCCGCTCTTTAAAATGGTATTTCCTCCTCTCCTCTTCCCTTTTTTGTCTTCTTACTATGTTTGTCCTATACCCTCAAGTCAATGGAATTCATTTCTATCATCTCTGATAATAAGAAGTGTATAATACTACACTACAGTATTTGTAATATATTTGTAATATAAAGTTCATCATACAACCAATTAACATTTTATACTTTGTTCCCTGGGAGAATAGAGGAAGCAAAAATACAAAACACTGCCTTGTTTAAATACTAATAAATATATCTGGGAAACAAGTTATATTAAATAACATACCCAAGTTACTGTCAGTCAGTTTAAAATAATTTTCTACAATGGGTTTGACGCAATGACCGTAATTTGTAGCTTTAATCCTTTGGAGTGTTAAGCCTTGCTACTGGAATAGGCTTTATTAATATTTATTGATGATATTTAACTCATGATGGTAGCAGTATGATAAATTCAGAAAGTCTACTGAAACTGTCTGTCAATTTACAGAGAAATACATTTAATGTAATTGGGAAGAACCGCCTGCAACTAGACAAAGGACCAAAACATATTCGCAGCACAGCAAAGGAAAAAATGTGTAAAATTTTAAATGGGCCAAATCACCAGACTTTAAGCCAACTGAACATGCATTTCACCTCTGAAGAGGAGACTGAAGGAAGAAACCTCACAAAAACAAATAACTAAAAGACTAAAAAAGCCTGGAAAAGACTCATTAGAGAAGAATTTGTTTATGCCAGTAGGTTGGTGGCTTGATGCACTTACTGCAACAAAGGGATATGCAATAGCTAGTCTTGCCAGAGTCCCTGCCTGCACTTTACACATAATCTACATTGTCTTTAAATATCACATGATCACAAGCATACTTAATATCTTTTTTTTTTCTCTGTCTTTCTCTGTTGAGCTATACATCCCACTCCCAAGCACCCAGTGTTCTGAGTTTCCATTGTGACCCCTGGTTGGAGTCTCGTCGCTTGGTGATGCTCACTGATGCTGTGGATGGATCTGTGTGGACAGCATGTGACCAGGAGACAGCCATGGACAGAACCACTTGGAGACTATCACACTATCATGGATTTGCCGTTACATCTGTCAGCTTGTGACAGCAAGGTATTATTGTCTATAATGAACTTAGAAACTACACTGACCTAATAGTTCCCCATAAGCCCTGTTGTAGAAAGGACATTATTTAGTTACATTTACATTATTTACTGTTCAGTGTCACAAAAAAATGAGGATGGGTTCCCTTCTGAGCCTGATTCCTCTCAAGGTTTCTTCCTCATATCACCTTCTCTGTTTCTATACTTCTGTAAAGCAGCTTTGAGATGTCTACTGTTAAAAGAGCTATACAAATATAAATTAAATATGCAAACAAATATTAATTGCAGTTTACATAGTCTATGTCTTCCAACAGTTTTGCTCACCAGTGGTGCAATGGTAATGTGGAAATGGAAACATATATATATACAGAATACAGAAGTTGGATCTTCACCGATTTCATATTCCAGTAAGAGCATTAAATATTTAGTATATCCATAAAATATTGCAATCCATCATAATGGGAGACATATCAGAGTACAAATTTGGTGCGTGTCTGGGTTGGGATGTCCAGGTAATAACCCAGATTGTATCTAAAAAAACATAAAACCACAGCTGCCCAGCTCACTGCACAATTACATTTTCATCCTGTTTCTTCCACCTTGTCAATATTCATGGTCGGGTCACTTGGGACTCATTGGTTTCAAAGGATTTCAATGGTGCCATCAGTGGAAATCTTGGGCAATGACAAAGTGAAAAGTATTGCTCTTTGATGAGTCCACCTTCACTCTCTTTCCTGCATCCAAGTGTTATGGCATGGAGAAACCCTAAAGAAGCTTACCAAAAACCTATGGACATTACTGTATCTTCATAACTTTATTTTTAAGCGAAGCAGCGGTTTGTCACCGCAAAATATCTATATTATCACATTGTGTTGTTAACAAATTAAGCCAATATCGATTAAAATAGCCCAAGTAAACTACCCAATATGTGTAACACATTTATAGGGAAAAAATAGCAAAAACTTTTTTTTTTTTTTTTTTTTTTACAGTTTACAATTCCTCATATTCCAAGAACCAAATTACAACCATTCTGCTGGGTTTCAATCTTCCACTAAGAACTCGGCAAGGTACAACAGCAAGATAAAATGTATTTTTAAAAAATAAATAAATAAATACCAGAATTAATTTCAAGGTTTTAAATATGCTTAATCATGGAGAAAAACTAAAGAATGCTTGGTTGGCCATTTTCACACTAGCCATTTTTGTGGAGAAAAGATGTTTTTGGACAAATACGTTCAAATCTGCAAAAGTGCTGTAGCACAATTGCCATCTAGTGGTTATTGTAACCACCACAAATAAAGTGTAAACCATTTGATCATGCCACAGGTTTATGCCAGCAGATGTTATTTTTTATTTGCTAGCATTTATTAGCATTTATTGTTAGCATTTATTGTGAATCCTTTTACTGATAGCATGACACGTTTAGCTTGGGTTATGAACGGAATGTAGAGTGAGGGTGGAGCTAGAAAGGAATCTTTTTTTTCTCTTTGTTTTAAGTTAGAACGCATGAGAGGAAGTATTGAGAAGAAGCCAGTGATCACGTTACACTGTCCCTCTTAGCTTTGTTTGGATTCTATTTCAGTAGGTAAATATTGTTGTTTTTTCTTCTTGTGATAAAACTTTCCAGACTAACCAGTAATGTTCTTTTTATTTATGGCTTGATGTGACTATATGTTTTATGATTTGATAAGCATTGTTGGGGGGATAACTAATAATGGGCACCATTTTACTTCCACCTGAAGATCTCTGTTTTTTTTTTATTATTCTTACCTATTGAAGGTCCCTTTATGAGAATGAATTATGACATGTCTTTTTCACTTCACACCAAAACTGCATTTTCTTTGTTATATGGTTGATACCTGACAATAAAAATTGATATCTGCATTTATTGAGATTGTAAGGCAAGTTTCACTATTTATTTGACCTGTTCTTCCATACAGGTTGATATATTGACATAAACTTGACAATGATAAATCATTGTACTGGATGTAGAGTTACCGTGGTTGTACTATATGCTACATCAGTCTATTTGAATTATGTGGGTGAGTATTTTTCTGTCATTGTCTCTTAATGTTCATTTGTTAAAGACAACATTAGCAACACTATACTTTTGAATTTACCAAGAGACTTGCACATTAAATACATCTGTAATTAATTATCGACTCAGTTATATACAATGATTTGTGTGATTATGTCTTTATCTTTAAGGACATTATGCTACAATATACACTGATTAACATAACTGGACACATGAGCTTTGCCTGTTGTTCTTTTTTATTTTGTGGTGCTGTTTCTCTTTGTGTCCTATACCGAACATATAAGTGGCATAACACACTGCAAATTATTTTTTGTTTAAAAAAATATTTTAATATTATTTTTTATCTTTTTTTTCAGCCAGTAAGAAGCATTAATTTTACTTACTTATTACTCACAGGAAACATGTCAAATAAATGTGTTTGTTCCAGCTGTTTTATTTAGCCATTCAAGGCCTTTTTCTAGCAAATCAGTAAATCTTTCTTTCAGTTAATCAGTTGTTAATGGTAACAGTCAGTGCAACTATATTAATTGAATACTTTAGTATGTCATTGTTTATTCCTTTTTAACAAATGAGTTAAGGTACATACACCAGTTCACATAGCACCATAATGTACTCTTTTGCTTTTTCAGTGGGTGTACAGGTGACCTCCACAGGGCCACAGACAATCAAGAAACCACAGGGAGCAGATATTATTTTGGGCTGTTCCTACAATGAGAGCCCATCTGACACTGGGCAGCTGGATGTTGAGTGGTCCATTGTTAGTCCAGACATGACTCAGAAAGACAAATTGGTGAGAAATAATTCAATTCAGTTAATTCGTTTTTTTTTTTCCCCCAGAAACTACTATCTAAAACACTCCCCTTTTATTTTGGTATAATTTGTACATCTGTACACTGTGCAGTGTTTATCAATTTGCACAACATTCAATCCTTAAAATTATGACTACCTACAGTATATGAAAAGAACCACATGTGAAAAGTTTTGATATAAACATTCTTTTAAGACTAACATAAAAACATATGTTATAATTATAATTCTTTAAGAAATCTAAAAGTAAAGAGCAAAATTTGATCAATTCATTTGATTCAAACTTCTGGTTGATAAAAAGAATCAATGTCATTGTCTTTTTGTAATTTGGATAAGCTTTGAGTTGCGTGAAGAATTGTATTATTATTATTATTATTATTATTATTATTGATCTATTAAGTCTCTTCATGTTTATCAGATCTTATCTTACTCTGGAGGGAAAGAGTACAAACTTGGTGATGCAGGCCTAATGTCTCGACTAAAGTTTGTGAGTGACCCCAGCAAAGGTGATGCTACTATCAGCATCTCTTCACTACTCATCTCTGATACAGCCACCTACCAGTGTAAAGTGAAAAAGCCTCCTGGTATAGACTCACGGAAGATCACATTAGTGATACTTGGTAAAGACTGACACATGCATACTTCAAAACAGTCTGACATTCTTCCCAGTTTCTGTTTTTCCAGTTCTCCTACTCCTCCCTTTCACCACCCAGTGCCCTAGCTTACATTACTTTCACTAAGATCGTGTTAGAGCATTGGATGGAGGATGTGCACCTTGTAACACGTTCTTCAAATACTGTTTTCATAGCCCATTCACTTCAGATTAGATTTCTGGGCTATCATTAAGGACACTGATTTGTGTAAAAATAAGTTTTTATATGTTTACAAAATAAATATGTGTACTCTTTTGATCAATTCCTCTAACATTTTGTGTTAAGAGCACCCCTCTGTGCCAAAATGTTGGGTACAAAATGGTGAGGAGGTAGGAGGTACTGTCTCACTGTGGTGTAAATCATCTGAGGGTTCAATTCCTCTAATCTACAAGTGGACAAAAGAGGATGGTGGGGCATTGCCAGCCACAGCATTTCAGAGTAAGTCTCTATGCCATGGAATGTTGAAAAATATGCTTTCAAGATTAAAATATTTAGATTTTTTTATTTGATAAAATGATGTTTGTTTATTGCTGATTATTTTATATAACTTTGGATTATACCTTTGCTTAATTGAATTGAAAAACTAAGAAATATTTTGCCATTGCATGTTCAAAACTGTAACAGTAGTCATGTAAAAGAATTTTACTTGAATATTTTAATGAATTTTTTACTTTTATTTATAAAAGACTATTATCTAAATGATTTTTTTGGAGATCCTCAGACTGGAGAGCTGCTGATTTATAACCATTCACAGAGCTACACAGGCAACTATGTGTGTGAGGTCAGCAATGACGTAGGAATGGAGCAGTGCAAATACACATTGAAAGCATATAATGGTAAGTCTGGGTGAGGCAGTAAGTATGTTTGGAATATAGGGTGTGTCAGCAGTTGTGTGACAAAGAAAAAGAATTTGAAGTTAATCCAAAGAGCAATTATTATATAACATACTGAACCTCATACAGGGTATTTTGTGTGTTATGATCCCTTTAAAAATGTTTGAGTTAATTTGGAAAATATTTTTGCCTCTTATCAATTGTTCCAAGCCAGCTCTGATGTAAAAACATCATTGTACATAGTAAAACAAATTGTTTAATTTTTCAGTGCCATGAAAAAGTATTCTGATTTCCTTTCTTTTTTTGCATATTTGTCATATTTATCCATTTGGAGATAAAGGCTCTCGCTGTGTTTTGCTAGATTCCTAGAGCTTTAGAGATGACATTGTAACCCAGATTGATTCATTAAATTTATTTCTCCTTTGGAATCTCTTTCGATTGCAGCATAGTGCACTGCTTGTTGAGACCTTTTAGCCTACTTCATAATAAAGTGATATTTAGTTTCACCCAAGCTAGCAGTAATCAAGCCTGCTTGTGTCTATTCTAACAGTACCCAACTTCAATATTGTTAATTAATTGAAACATGAAATGAAACATGAAACTAATTGACTGAGTAATTGATTTTTTCACACAAGGCCAGTTAGTTTTGGCTTTTTTCCTTCAATAACTGAAAGGAACTTTTTTTTCATTAATAACTGAAAATAATTTGAATATTTTTTCTGTTTACTCAGGTTGTCATTCTCAGAAATCAAGAATGTTTGTGGCACTGTAACTGACCTCAATGATTTTTTAAAAAATATAATATTTGTATTCTCCATCACAGCAACCAATCGGGCAGGAGTAATTGCAGGGGCTGTGATAGGGGCATTGCTGCTTTTGCTCCTCCTCCTATTGTTAATATGGCTTCTTGTATGCTGCTACCAGAAGCATCGCTATGAAAAGGAAACTGCTAATGAGATCAAGTGAGAAATATTTCTTCTCCACATGAAATACAGTACACTAATTTCTAGTATAATATCTATTTTCTTAAGGGTCAATTATTTAAGGTCCTATCCATACTTAAAAACCCCAGAAAGAATTTGGTTTGTTTGCTTGTTGTTTTTGTTCCTAAGGTGTTCCACCACTGTCCCAGTAATAACAGTCTTGATAGGGACTTGAAAGTGAACTGGCTATGATGACTAACAAGGTTAAGTAACTTGTAAATTCCTGCCCTCTTCAGTTGAGACCACAGGTTTTCAGTTGGGATCAAATACAGAGATGGAGGTCTTTGCATAATATTGTTTCTGCAAGGTGTCTCCTGAACTCAGTTCAAATAACCCTTATCCTTATATTAAGTCACAAACATATCAATGACCACAATGCACAGTTCTAGTTATAGTTTCAGTGTTTTTCAAGTGGTGTAAGATTGTGCTTAGGAGGAGCTTCTTTCATACAACAAATAAAACAGATTGAGGTGATCATCTAATAATCAATTTGAACTCCAAGTATAAGCCATACTGTTCATTAACTAGAGCTTTGATCACTGGGTTCTGCTTTGCCTCCTGGGTAACACAAATAGATCTACTGAGGACTTACAGCAATTTGAAAAAAGAAAAATAAATTAAAACATATTCTACTAACCTTGAAACAAAGTAAGTGCACCACATTAGACATCTGTCAAGTGCAAACACAGGACAGAACATTATTAATGTTAAATCAAAAGCACAACAGAAGAGAAAATGGCAGAAAAAATGTAAACCAGTTATAAAATATGGCATGAACATAAAGCTGAATTGAAATATACATGCTTGTTACTCACTGACTATGAGTAACCACTTAATCCTGGTCATGGACCTGGTGGATCCAAATCTGGCCATGATTCTTTCATACACAGAAGCAATTTGTCCACCTATTGGCATGTTTTTGGGAAGTCGAAAGAAACCAGAAAGACGGTGAAAGAAACACACTGACATGGGGATAACATGAAAAGAAATTCTACATAGACTATAACCTAAGCTCAGGATTGAACCCGATTCTCCACTGTGCTGTTATATTATTGATTGAAAAAAAATCTTTCTCTGCAGGACTAGAAAATTATCTGTGTTTGATTTAGCATATATGTTTAATTGTGGGTGTGAATATAGTTAAAGGAGCACACAATATCACATAAAATAATTCAAAGACTTTTTTATTTTGCAATTAATCCTAAGTAATTCGTTGCAGGGAGGATGCTGCAGCACCAGAGAGTCATCCTGGTAGCAGGTACTCTAGTTTTCGCTCCATAATGGGTTACCACCCCCATCAAGGAGTCACCTACAGCTCAGTTAGGAACAGTAAGCCAAGAAGGGCTGATTCTAACAGCAGAAGCTTCACTGTCAACCAGCAAAGCCCACAAAGATATAACAGCAGATATGGTTATGCTGTTTAAACACAGTTTCCTTGCCAAGAACAGACCAATATACAGAACATATAAGGTGCAACTTGGATTAAACTGCTATGACTTTGTGGATTTCCATACAATTGCTGTTTTTTCTATTGTGTATTGTGTACAGCTATTTACAGAAGAAAGAGTCAACAGTGTATTAAGCATTAATGGGTTAAAAACAGTTAACGTGTATTTGTAAAATGTTTCCCAGCTGGTTTGTGTTTTAAGTGAGACCAAATACAGGGCTCAAATCTGGACTCTGACCAGGCCAAAACATGAACCTGATAAACTTGTTCTTAAGTTATTTCTTGGTAGTCTTTGCAGTGTGGGCAGAAGCATTGTCTTGTTGTTAAGTGGTCATCTTTATACAGTGGCGGGAGTTTGTGAGGTTCACTGCCTCTGACTACTCCAATTATCCAATCAAAGGACAGGAAATTCTGGACGTAATCATATGCCTGCTAGAGGGCCCCAGTGACGCCAACTCGAAATCTGATTGGTTAATGTAACAATTTCATTGCCAATTATTTTAAGCTACGGGCACCTGCACTATTGATTCTGAAGGCCTTAAGGCAGATTTCTTTCACCCTGGCAATGATGTCAGCCACTGGCTGAAATATGATTGGATAAATAATCTTATCATAAATATACACTACTGGAAGCAGCGCAACCAAGAGAAAAGCTATGAAATGTGAGAATAGACTATTGGGAATAATTTAATACACATTTATGGAAAAATATATTAAATATATTAAAATGCAAGTCAGTGATTCAGATCACTGCTGTTTAGGCCAGCAAAGAAGGTCTTGCTGGCCCTGAAGGCCCACCACTGTCTTTATATAATGTGGCTGATTATCTGCCAACAGTCACACATTATTTTAAAATGTTGAGCTACTATGAAAGTGGAATAGGGAATTTTACCTGCCTTTAAGATTATGTAAATATCAGATTAATTACAGTAAGCCTGACCAGCCAGACAACCCCTGCAGAAATGCAGCTTTTCATGGATCAAATTTTATGACTCCTTTACCAGAATTGCATATACTTTTTGTTCTATTTATGATTACTGACAGCAACACTAATATAATGGAGCAGAGTATTCACCCTTTTTCCAAAACTCTCCCTGCTCTGACACACATGGTTCTATTTATGAGTTTGTTATCAGGGCGTTGTGGGCTGCATTTAGTGGGGCAGATCACAATAAAATCATCCCAAGGGTTATTTTTGAATTTTTTTTCCAATTAGCAAGTGTTCATCATCTCCAAGTGAATTTAAAGCATTTTATGTTTTTTTTTTTGTATCTTCACTAAATATTGGTGACTTTTATTGTATTATTATTGCTAAATTCTTATAAAACACACTAAAAATGTAAGATGTTTAATGGAATCTCATATGATTCATATTAAAAATCTTGTACAAGCTTTACATCTTTTCATTATGTCACAGTGTATTAGACAATGTATGTTTAACAATGAAAGTTAATTGTTTCTTAATAGGTTTAGATTTCTATAGGATTCTATAGAAATGTAAAGTTTGGGCATTATAATATTGCTGTTAAGGGGGGGGGGGTAAAAAGTTTACCACACCATTCATGAAACATTACAGTAAGCAAATATATGTGTTTCTTTTAGTTTTCGAATAAGTTCAAAAGTTTATATTTATTACAGTGTTCTGTTCCACTGAAAATGTGAAGGTTATAATAGATTGCATCTTTAATATAAGTCATATCTTAGATTGAGTTTTTTCAAATGATCATAATTTTGAGAATTTAATTATCATTATTTTTATCATATCCATATAGAGTGGCCACTATTTTGAGCCTAATAGACAAATGTAATTTACAATACCTACTGCTTTAAATGTACAGCAGTATACATAGCTTGTATAATTATTGACCAAATTCTGGTCAAAATACTCTATGTGCATTGTCTAGGTCTTGACTGAAGCTATTGTATTCTTTGCAAAGCCTATGTCACAGCTACACCAGACAATTGCACTGTATGAACTTCTTGATTAGTTGTTTGTTTCCCTTGATCATGCTCACATTCTTTTTTTAATTACTGTCAGTTTACTGACAGCTTTGTATTTTCTTCTTTACTGTACTACAAGAAGGTTAAATTGATAAGTTGGATAAGGTGGTTTGTTCAGATCATGGGCTGAAAAATAGCACTTTGCTAGAAGCTTGGGATTTCATTTATTCTCTGTTCAAACCCCTTTGTGTGTGTGTGTGTGTGTGTGTGTGTTTGTGTTAGATTTATTTAGGTGTGATATAATGGAAAGTGTCTTGTGTTTCATGCCTACAAATGCATCACATTAAATGCCATAACAGTGATTGAAGATGCTTCCAGGGCAAATCATTACCATGTGTGAAAATTATGTCTAATGCTTCCTGAATCACTATTTCACAATTTGAGCCTGATAAATCCTGGCTTTGTCATCTTTGAATAAGCCGTTACTGAAGAAAAAAATCCACTGATGGAAAAACCTGGTAATAGACCTGACTAACTGAATCAACCCCAGATCATAACACTGCCCCCAAAGGCTTGTATGGTATGCACTAATTTAGTGATCTGGACAGCACCAATCAAAGAAAATAAGGGAAATTACTGAAAATTTGCTACTAAAATTTGTTTTTTTTTTTTAAACTACTAAAATTAAAAATTTAAATTGTTTTAAAACAGTCCAATTAAAACCTGAAAGACAGTGCCTTCATCATCCAGGATGAAATTTGGTCGGAAAAAATTTTGAATGATCGTGATTGGATATCACTTAAACATGCCTAAAAACATAGCAATCGTCTCTATGAATCATTTATGTTATATAAAACATATAAAGAAATAACATTTTGACGATGAGGATTATCTGCATCAAACTCCTGATTAATTTTGACAGTGGAGAACTGTGTACTGAAGAGGGCAGATCTGACAAACGTACTGAATGTGTGGAAATATACCTGACAAAATGGCTGTGTTTATTGGTCATTTGGACACAGAGTGCAATATCATAGGATAACATTGTGACTGTTTTGAAAGAACACTCTGAGATCCTTATGAAGGACAGGACCCTGGTCGAGAAGGTACACAGCACATCGCCGACGACTGCTTCCCACGTTCCAACTAGGAATTGAGAGGTTCAGTAGGGTATTTGCTTTTAATGAATGGTTACAGTGGAATGTTTTCTTGGAGCGTCCTAGGCTCTGCTGATGGCCTGCACCCTAGCAGAGTTGGACAATATTTCCAGGACACTACGCACCATCTGACTTATAACCGTTCCAGCTATTAAAACTAGGATTGTTATAACAAAAAAAAGGGGGGGGGATCAAATTCTTTGCAGTGTACTAGGTGTCATATAATAAATGCAAAAACAAACAAGACAGTAAAATTCCTCTTTTCACTGTATATTTCAATCAACAAATTACAAACATAAAGCAAAAAATAAACTCACACAAAGGCTGATATAACGAAAATAATATTCAGTGTAAATGGCTATATGATTAAGTCTGATTATAAGATAAGACAGACATAGCTTGTCTTATAGAAACTGTCTGTTCCCTGAATAGTGAGATCAAAGAATAAATTCGTTAAAAGCACTCAAAATAACCTAATCACCAGAAAACTAGAAAAAGGCCAAATATGCAACCAAAAACTATTTCTAAAGTTTGGGCTTCTCAACATTAGATCCCTTGCACCTAAAGCACTTATTGTTAATGAAATGATCTAAGATTATAGTCTTGATGCACTGTGCCTTAGCAAAACCTGGCTTAGACCAAATGAATACATTGGACTGAATGAGTCTACTCTGTCAGGATATTTCTATAAGCATGAGCCTCGTCAGATTGGTTGTGGAGGTGGTGTTGCAACCATCTATAACAATTTTCTTACTGTTTACTCAGAAAACAGGACCCTGGTTTAACTCATTCGAAGTGCTTGCTCTGGCCACCGTGTATAGACCCCCAGGGCCCTACATTGATTTTCTTAAAGAATTTGCATATCTACTGTCAGAGTTATTGATTAATTTTGACAAAGTGCTGATTGTAGGAGACTTTAACATTCATTGCATGAATGCTAATGATGCTTTAGGAATTGCATTTTTGGATTTACTAAATTCCTTCGAGGTTAAACAAAACATTAATAGACCAACTCATCATTTTAATCATACGCTAGATTTAATTATATCACATGGAACAGATGTCACTGATGTAGATATTCTACCACAAAGCGATGATATCACAGACCATCACCTCTTAGTGTACACTCTACCTGTAGAAAAAATTAGCCGTGTCTCCCCACGTTATCGATTTGGTAGAAATATTAATCCGACCACCAAAGACAGATTCAAAAGTAATCTGCTGAATCTGTCTCAACTTCTTACTAGACCCCTAAATGTAGATGATCTAGATGAAGTGACTAACAACATAGGCACTATTTTCACCAGCACACTAGACACTGTTGCCCCCATCCGATTAAAAAAGGTCAGAGATAAAACAACTGCACCATGGTACAATAGTCATACTCACGCCCTCAAGAGAGCAACCCGTAACCTCAAGCGAAAGTGGAGAAAAACTAAATTAGAAGTTTTTAGAATGTAGACAGTATGTTCAGCTATAGACAGTCTCTAAAAGCTGCTAGGGTCGAGCATCTGAGCAAACTGATAGCAATAAAACAAAACAATCCCAGATTCTTATTTAGTACAGTGGCTAGACTAACAAAACTTCAGATACCTGGAAAGAGTGTTCCATCACAGTTTAGTAATGAGGACTTTATGAATTTCTTCACTGATAAAATTGATAGTATCAGGAACAAAATAATGGATGTTCAACCTCTGACAGCATCCCATGATCCAGTCCAGCCTAAGGCTTCACATCTAGAGCTACAATGCTTCACAGGTATAGGACAGGAAGAGCTGTATAGACTTATCACCACAGCTAAATCAACAACGTGTTTGTTAAATCCAATTCCAACTAGATTGCTGAAAGAAGTGATACATACAGCTGGAGAGCCGGTTCTAAACATTATTAATTCCTCGCTCAACCTTTCAAGTTGGCAGTCATTAAGGCTCTTCTTATAAAACCTAAATTAGACCCTAATGAAATAACAAATTACAGACCAATTTCAAACCTTCCGTTTATATCGAAAATATTAGAAAAGGTGGGGTCAGCTCAAATATGCTCCTTCTTACAGAAAAACAACATATTCGAAGAATTTCAGTCAGGTTTCACTAAGATCTAGTAAGACTAAAATCGAGGGGCCATCATAGTAGAGAAACTGCACTAGTTAAAATCACAAATGACCTGTTTTTAGCTTTGGACCAAGGCTGCATCTCGATTTTAGTCTTACTTGATCTTAGTGCTGCATTCAACACTATAGATCATAATATTCTTGTGGATTGCTTACAAAATCACACAGGTATTCAGGGACAGGCATTAAAATAGTTCAAATAGTTTCCATTGTTATGCTGATGATACCCAGTTATACATCAAAACCAGATGAAATATCTAAATTGTCCTGATTAACTGAGTGTGTCAAAGATATAAAAGATTGGATGACCGATAATTTTCTATTACTAAATCCAGATAACACAGAGATATTACTTATTGGTCCAAAAACCAGTACACAAAACCTCTCAAAATTCAGCTTGCATTTAAAAGGATGTACTGTTACTACTAGCTCGACAGTGAAAGACCTGGGCGTAATATTAGAGAGCAACTTGTCCTTTGAAAATCATATTTCCAATATTACAAAAATAGCCTTCTTCCACCTTTGAAATATTGCCAAGCTTAGGAACATTTTATCTGTAGCTGATGCAGAAAAGCTAGTTCATGCATTCATGACCTCCAGACTGGATTATTGTACTGCATTATTAGGTGGTTGTCCTGCATCTTCAGTAAACAAGCTACAGTTATTTCAGAATGCAGCCACCAGAGTTCTTACCAGGTCAAGAAAATATGATCATATAACCCCAATATTATCATCCCTGAACTGGCTACCTGTTAAGTTTAGAATTAATTACAAACTAGCACTACTTACATACAAGGCTCTAAATGGTTTAGCTCCCATGTATCTAACCAGTCTTCTGACATGCTACAATCCACCATGCTCTTTAAGATCACAAAACTCTGCCAGCCCTATGTGGACTTCAAGTATGACAACAACCTCCTAATTAATACACATTAACATTATACATATGCTGTATCTGCAACACAGTACACTGTACATAACTGCAGAAAGGACACTGTTCATATCACACTCTTCGGTGTTTAGAATAATTTATAATCACACTCTCCGGTGTCACCCAAATGAGAATGGGTTCCCTTTTGAGTCTAGTTCCTCTCAAGGTTTCTACCTCATACCATCTAAGGGAGTTTTTCTTTGCCACAGTTGCCACAGGTTTGCTCACTAGGGATGATTTTGTCTAACATCTAGGACTTTTTACACTATGATTTTTGTTTCCTATGTTTTGTAAAGCTACTTGGAGACAATGTTCATTGTTAAAAGCGCTATACAAATAAAATTGAAATTGAAATGAAAAGTGCCACATTAGTGGTAGAAAAAAATTTGATGCTAAAAATATATACAGCTAACAAAGCAGAAAAAGTTCTTCGGGAAAGGACTGGACTTACTAAAAAGTATTGAAGCCACAGTGCAACATCTTAGATGCTTAGGGTCTTGATAAGTCAACAGAAAAGGTCAGGACAATTGTGGATGCACCTGCACCGAAGGACGTCAGTCAACTTTGCCTGTTTCTAGGACTTTGTAATAGCATTTGTATTGAAAAGCATTTGTACTCTTCTCTGAAAAAGAAAGAAATGTCTATGGTCATATGAGTGTGAGGATGTGTTTGACAAGGCGAAAGAATTGTTGCTGTCACACATACACAGTTACCAGATACAATACACAGTTACCAATCAGACAGGTCTGTGATGCATCTCCTTACAGTGTTGCCATCATCATCTCACACATCCTCCTGGATGGACAGGAAAAACCAATAGCCTTCACGTCAAGAATGTTGAGCAAAGAAAAGCTGAACTATGCTCAAATTGAGAGGGAGGCAATTGGAATTATTATTGAGAGTACTGAAATTTTGTATGGGCTGAAGTTTAAATTCTGAAGCTTACAGACTGCTGGCAACAATCTTCAGTCCAACAAAAGCCATTCCATCCATGGCTGCAGCTCGGATGCAGCACTGTGCTTTTATGTTGACAGCCTATTATTACAATATCTAGTATAGAGATGGTGCACACCACCATAATGCAGATGGATTATCACGGCTAACTCTGCCAACCACACCTAAAGTTTAGCTGGATACTGTGGAGTTTATCCAAGTGAAACAACCTGATGCCTTTCCTGGTGTTGTGTTGACATGTTTGTAAGGAAACTAACCCCACTAAGTCTATGTAATATTACTAAGTATTAGAGATGGTGGCAACTGGATGTTTTCCTCAAATCACATATCCAAACAATGTGCTTGCCCCATAAATGAACAGGAAAAACTCAACAAGGTTACCACATGTGGGGTTGGAGAATAGTCACCCCTCCTAAACTTAGATCCCGGGTCCTGACAGAGCTACACACTGGACATCCAGGTGTTGTAAGGATAAAGGTGGTAGCTCATATGTCTGGTGGCCTGTGCAAATCGAATAATTGTCAAAAACCTGTCATTCATGTAAGAAAGCACAAAGAGCCCTTGCTTACTTACAACTACACCTTTGGAAATGGCCAGGTCTATTTAAAGAATACATAGTAGTAGTAGATGCTCACTCCAAATAGCCAAGGTGTGCGTGATGGCATCAGTTACATCTTTCAAGACCATTCACCTCTCAGGTGCCTCTCAGGTGCTGAGAGGATTATTTAGATATTATGGACTTCCAGATGTGCTGGTTAGTGTTAATGGGCCTTAGTTTACCTCTGATGAATTTCAGACATTTCTCAAGGCTAATAGAGTGACTCATGTACGTTTGCTTGATTATACGCCTACTGGAACATCCAGATTGTAAGGTATTACAATCCAACCTAAAGGTAACAAAAACATGAACTAGTATTTCTGCATTATGTAGTGACATATTTCTTATCTCAGCAATATTTCTGAGATTAAAGAAGGCTACCCTAGTGATACTTTTAATGCTGCACATGATGAAACAGAATAACCATCCAGAGTTACTCTGTAATCAGAAAGCTTACAGAGACCACAGGCTGTATGTGGTCTTAGAACAAACCAGGAAGTTAACCAGGAGGAATTTAGTATACATACACTGTCTAATGTCCTTTACAAAATCTTATTAATCTTAAGTCTTATAAATCATAAGTCTTATTAAGCTGGTGCCTCTCATCTGGCTTTGCTCAAACATATATACTACATGCCAAATGTTTTGGGACACCCCACCAAATCAATTCAGTTGTTCCAATCACTTCCATGGCAACAGGTGTAGAAAATCAAACACCTAGGCATGCAAACTGCTTCTAAAAAACATTTTTGAAAGAATGGGTTGCTCTCAGGAGATCAGTGAATCCAAGCATGATGCCATGATAGGTTGCCACCTGTGCAATTCAAGTCCATTCATGAAATTTCCTCACTACTAAATATTCCATGGTCAACTGTTAGTGGTATTATAACAAAGTGGAAGCAATTTGGAACAACAGCAACTCAGCTACGAAGTTGTAGGCCACATAAAATCACAGAGCGGGGTTAGTGCATGCTGAGGCGCACAGTGCGCAGAAGTCACCAACTTTCTGCAGAGTCAATAGCTATAGACCTCCAAACTTCATGTGGCCTTCAGATTAGCTCAAGATTAGGGCATAGAGAGATTAATGGAATGGGTTTTCATGGCCGAGCAGCTGCATCCAAGCCCTACATCACCAAGTGCAATGCAAAGCATGGGATGCATGCTGCCACTGGACTCTAGAGCAGTGTAGACTTATTCTACTTCTCTGGAGTTATGAATCACACTTCTCTGTCTGGCAATCTGATTGAAGAGTCTGGGTTTGGTGGTTGCCAAGAGAATGGTACTTGCCCGACTGCATTGTGCCAAGAGAAAAGTTTGGTGGAGGGGGGATTATGGTGTGGGATTGTTTTTCAAGGTTTGGGCTTGGTCCCTTAGTTCCAGTAAAAGGAACTCTTAAAGTTTCAGCATACCAAGACATTTTGGACAATTTCATGCTCCCAGGAAGGGGATGGCCTTCAGCATTTGAGAAGAAATCAAAGAAGCATTCCTAAGAAATCTCTTCAGGATAATATTAAAACCCTGTCTACAAAGTTCCCTGAACTGTTTGCTGATGTCCCATCTTGCACAACATTAATAGAGCATGGCCCTATTAGACAGCATACATACATGTATAGAGCAAACCAAGCTATGTAAGCAATTATGAAGCAAGAGAAAGAATACATATTTAAACATGGACTAGCTGGTGCTTACCTGTATTTTTGTGCCCAAGGCTGCTTTAGTCCCAAATTGATAAGGTAGTGGTGTACTCCAGTAGTTGGGAACAGCACCTGGAACAGTACCTGCTGGGGCTGGTAGTTACTGTAGACAACCCTCTAAGGCTTCATTGGTATTGAATTTGGATAAATGTGAATTCGGCAAGGGGTGGTCTTTTATCCTGGAAAAAATTGTGGGGCAGGGTTTGGTGAAACATTTGAATGCTAAAAAAAAATCAAGCCTTTTGTGTATCTCCTGTTCCCAATACAAAAGGTGGTCTCTGACATTTTTTAGGCATGGCAGAATATTATTGTTGTTTTTGTGAAACTTTTCTGATATTGTTTTACCCCTCACTAACTTGTTACACCTTGTTCTTGAATCTTGTTCAAGTATTTTCCAGAGTGCCAGGCTGCCCTAGACTCTTGCTAACCAGCTTGTTTTTGTACCTGATCTGAACAAAACTTTCAAGCTGGAAGTAAATGGCAGTGGTGCTGGCGCTGTGCTCATGCAGGAGGACAACCACTGGAGGATCACCCTGTGTGCTACTTCTTGAAGAAATTCCTGAAACACCAACTTAACTATTGCACTATTGAAAAGGAGACCCTTACTTTGTTTGATGGCTTTTACAGCAAGTGTATCTCAGTGACAGTCCTGCTCCAGCTCTACCACAACTATGTTAGTGTTTTTACATCAAATGTGTAACCAACCAGAGGCTGATGTTCTGGTCCGGGGCTTCCTACTGCACCCTCACCAAGCATCACCATGTCCGCCCCAAGATGACGTCATTAATGGGTGGCATTATAAGGCTGGTATGGAAGTCAGTAAAAGTAGCCTCGATGCTTACTTGTGTTGTGATTGTGTTTGTATTGAGAATCTCTTTTGTGTTTTGCATGCATATGACAATTTTGTTAATCTTTGCATGTGCAGACTACAAGTGTAATCTGTCCCTTATTTTTGGTTTGGCTGCCTGTATTGTACAGAAACCTTATATGTGTAAATATTGATACACTGTATATATTCACCGACAGTAGAGGTGTGACTGCCATTTTATTTGGGGTGTGGGTTTTGTCTCTGTTTTTTGTGGTAGGTTAGGGAAGATACTTGTCTTTTGTTTGTTTTCCCCATTTCATTGTGCTGTGCATATCTCACTAAATCACAATATGTATCACCATAATTCACCCATGTTTGTGTGAATCATGCCTGGTAACTCTGGGACATCACATACATATTCTTTTCCACCTTGCACTTAACCCCATGCCTTTCTCACGCTGGGCATTCCAAGCCTAGACTGGGTTGTAACAAGACCTAATCTTAAGAACTTATCTTAAGTAACTTTGTAAGATATTTAATAAATTTTAGTCTGAGTCTACTTGAAATTGAACTGTAAATTAGATGGATCAGAGTGTTATTTCAGAGAAGAGATTCCTGGTCTATCTTCTTCGCCAGCTGTATAATATGAGAATAGAAATGGGCACAAGTAACCTACAATATTAATTTAAAAAGGGCCCTGACAAAAGCTGGCATTAAGATATACACAAAAAAAACTGTAGGGATTTTAGTGACACAGATGACTTCATCATGAACACTGATCAAACATTCGAATACTTTTGAGTACTTTGTCTGTACTACATGCACAAAGTTCAAAATAGAACCAGGATGAGAAATAGCTAACAAGAAGAAACTCATATATATAACTCAGTAAAGGCTTGTGACCAAATCTGCAATTGGCCACAACAAAAAAACCTAACCTGATTTTTTAAATCATTTAAAATTATTTCAAGTTACAGATTATTTAACTCTAACCTTGTATTTACACTTTAAAAATAGATTTTAGCACAAAAAAATTTCCAAGAGTTGCTTTAAAATACTTTAATGTATTAATTGTTTTAGTGTAATCCACAAGGATTCTAAGAAGTGTACATAAAAATTTACAATTACCCACCACAGTTGCGGGTGGAGAAAATGTTAATTTTTGATCATTTGCCTACATTGTTTTGAAATCTGCCTAACATTTACTAAAAGTATTACATACACACAAAAATAAGGCAAGAATACACTATATTCAGACTATCAGATAATTTGTGTAACTATGCAAACCTTCAAATAAGTGGATTAAAGGTTTGAGTTTTTACTTGGTTTTCTGTCATTTCTAAAGGCACACAATAAAATTAATTGTCTTTGGCAGGCTTTATAGCCCGATGCATTGTAAGTAGTCATAGTTTTTCACATCCATGGTATGAGTTTTTTTTGCAAACAGTTTATATGAACACTGTGTCAGTATCTTAACACCAAGTGTTAACTGCTAAAATTACATTAGTGAAATAATTAGCAACAAGAAAGAGCAATGTAAACTGATACATCACCTGTGCTAATAATTTTGTATTCTTCCTAGAATAAATAAGAGTAAGAGAACCCTTAATTATCACCACACATACATTACAGCACAGCAGAATTCTTTTTTTTGCATATCCCAGCTTAGGAGGTTAGGGTCAGGGGCAGCTATATTACAGAGACTTGCTCAATTGCAAGTAGCAGCTTGGCAGTGCTGGGGGTTGAACCCCCACTTTCCGATCAACAAACTAGAGCCTTAACCACTTGAGCTGCCACTGAAAAAATGAAAGTGACTCCAGTGCTAACCGATAATCCAAAAAGATTAAAGAAAAAGATCCAAAACATGAAAGAAAACATTATTTAACTAACTAGTGTCATTAATTCTTACTTCCTGAAAAACCTACTGACAACTGTAAATATTATGTAAAAATGGAATCTTTTAGAAATAAAAATACTTTTGTCTTGTTTTTTCAGCTATATATTTCCCCACATTTTTTATTAACAGGCTAACATTGCTATCGAGACACATATTACACATTAAAAAGGTTACTGCCAACATAAAGTCTGGTTAATACAGAAATATAATTTCCAGTGGTTCAAAAAAATAATAAAATAAGCTAAATATGAACAAAAACTGCGGTTGCAATTTATTTTACTTGGCACATTTAGTCTTAGTTGCTGCTCTGCCTCAAGTGCTGTGGAAAGCTCCAGAAACAGAATCTTGCAGTGAAATTTGTCCCTGAACTAGAATGGTGGGTTTCCTCTTACCAACACAGGTTTGGTTAAGGAATTAGTGTCTATAATGAACTCAGAAACTACAGTGACCTAACACCACACGCTGTCAGGTTTCGTTTTCAAAATCTTTACTTACATATTGCAGTTCATTGTTCTTTTGTTTTTTCTCGGGAGAAGCTTTTTTCCGGTTTTCAAACAGCAATCGGAGGAAAACCCACTTTGGAGCTCTTCAATATCAAGGTTAAATTCACTCAAAGGTACGTGATCATTAAGTATGACTAACTTTCAGCTTGTACAGTATGTGAGCTGCAGGATGTTTAGTAATTCTTCCTCCGTCGTTAGCGTTAATTTTATTTGTGATAAGTGTACGCTAGTTAGCGTTCTCTCTGATGGAGAAGATATTAGCTTTAGTGGTGCACATCCAGACACTAGAGAGGGTAAGTGATAGTGGGAGCAGTGTAGTGTCTGTAGGGGGAAGTCTAGATGCCTTAGGTGGAGTTAGTAACCCCCCAACTCTGGCATTAGAGCCCTCACAGCGGTGCGAATGGGTGACAACTCGGCGGCATAGTCGCAAAGCCGAAGGCTAATGCTAAGGCTTGCCTATGGAAGCACCACTCCTCTCCGCTTCACATGTCCAACAGGTTTGCTCTCCTCAGTGAAGCACCCACTGAGAAACCTGAAAGAACTCTGGTTATAGGAGACTCTATCTTAAGGCACGTGAAATTAGCTAGACCATTAGAGGCTCCAGCAGCACAGGTTAGGTGTATTCCGGGAGCCAGGGTGCCGGACATAATACTAGATCATAGTAAATACACAACCAGCACCTTTGATCTGAAGCTAGGACTGTTAAATATAAGATCTCTTTCAACTAAAGCACTTATTATTAATGAACTGATTACTGATCAGGATTTTAGTGTTCTATGTTTAACATGGATTAAACAAAACAAGTATGTAGCATTAAATGATGCTTGCCCGCCTGGTTATAGCTATATACACTAACCACGTCTAAAAGGCAGGGGAGGAGGTGTCGCAGTTATTCATGATAATAAGCTAGGCGCCACACAAAAACCCAAACATCAATTCAACACATTTGAAGTTCTTTATACTAACCTATACTAGCCACAAAAAATAAGTTCACAGACCCCGAGGGCCATATTCTGAATTCCTCAGTGAATCTGCAGATTTTAATTTCAAACCTTGTTGTTTCTTTAGACAAAGCAATAGTAGGAGAATTCAACACTCATTTTGATAAGCCAGAAGACCCTCTGAGAACAGAAATTGTATCCATCTTAGATTCAATCAGAATGTAATAGGACCCACTCATAATGGAGGTCACACTGGACCTTATTCTAACATTCGCCTTAAATATAGAAAACATAGTCACTCTTCCACAGTCAGAAGCTATCTCAGATCACTATCTTGTTTCATTTAAAATGCCACGTTACCGTATCAAGCGTACATTTACGTCTGCTACTGCAGAGAGATTTACCAATAGTCTCTCATAATTAACACTCATGATTCGTTCGCCGTCTGACCCCACAGAACTTGATCAGGCGACTGATTACCTGGAGTCTATGTTTTGCAACACCCTAGACACTGTAGCTCCACTTAAAAGGAAAACAATTAAAGACAAGAAACTAGCACCCTGGTACAACTTTAAAAGCTTTAAAACAAACAGCTAGGAAACTAGAACGTAAATGGCATCATATTTATTTCATAGTATTTCGGTTAGCATTGAAGGAAAGCCTTCTGAGCTACAAAAATTCTCTTAGTACTGCTAGATCAGCGTACCTCTCTGCCCTAATTGAAGACATTAAAAAAATCCTAAATTTTGATTTAGTACTGTAGCAAAACAAACTAGGAGTAAAACCACTGTAGAAAAGCGTACACCAACTATATGCAGCAGCAATGACTTCATGAATTTTTTCAATAAAAAAATTTACAATATCAGGCAAAAAATTCAGGCTATTAACATAAAACCAAATTATTTGATAGATAATCCTTTAGATAATATAACTATTTCTGATCAGAGTTCAGAATGCTTCACTCCACTTCAAGAGCCTGATCTAATTTCATCTTCAAAACTTTCAACCTGCATTCTAGATCCTTTACCCACGTCTTTCCTTAAACAGATATTACCAGTAGCTACCGAACCCCCTCTAAAAATTATTAATTCTTCCCTTAGCACTGGCTATGTGCCTACATCTTTTAAGCTAGCAGTTATCTGATTAAAAAACCTGACCTCGACCCCTGTCAGCTGTCTAACTATAGACCAATATCAAACCTGCCCTTTATCTCCAAGATCCTAGAAAAGACAGTAGCACAGCAGTTATGTTCATACCTGCATAGAAATAACATTTATGAAATGTATCAGTCAGGATTTAGACCTCATCATAGCACAGAGACAGCACTGGTTAAAGTGGTCAATGACCTGTTACTGGCTTCTGATCAGGGTTGTGTCTCCATACCAGTGTTACTCGACCTTAGTGCAGCTTTTGACACCACTGACCACACTATTCTACTTGATAGGCTAGAACATGTTGTTGGTGATAAAGGAACAGCCCTCTCCTGGTTCAGGTCTAATTTGACTGACCGTTATCAGTTTGTAGATCTGGGTGGTGACTTCTCTATGCGTACCAAGGTTATGTTCAGTGTTCCACAAGGTTCTGTTTTAGGCCCACTGCTTTTCTCCCTATATATGCTACCCCTTGGTGCAATTATTGGTAAACATGGTATTAGCTTCCACTGTTATGCCGATGACACACAGCTATGTGTTTCAGCTAAGTCAGATGAGAGACACCAGCTTATTAAGTTAGAAGAATGTGTAAAGGACATTAGACATTGGATGGTCACTAACTTCCTCCTGCTTAACTCTGACAAGACAGAGGTGCTTGTACTAGGACCACATGCAGCTAGAAGTAAGCTTTCTGTTTACAGAGTAACGGTGGATGGTCTTTCTGTTTCTTGTCCAGCAGTAAAAGATCTTGGTGTGATTATTGACTCTGGTCTTTCGTTTAAAGCTCACGTAGATAATATCACTAGGGTAGCCTTCTTTCATCTCAGAAATATTGCCAAGATAAGAAATATGATGTCACTTCATGATGCAGAAAAACTAGTTCATGCTTTTGTTACCTCTAGGTTGGATTATTGCAGTGGTGTAATGTAACGAAGTAAAACAAATTCTATACTTTTACTCCGATACATTTTCGTTACTTACTACAAAAAAACCTGCGTCCAAATTTGCGTTAAAGGAAATTTGTGGTTAGTTATGACTTTAGGCTATGTCCACACGTAGCTGGGTATTTTTAAAAACGAGAGATTTTTCAACTTTGTTTTTTTATTATTCTGTCCACATGACCTACATGTTAAAAATATCTTTGTCCACATCAAAAGGCAAAACGCCCTGATAAGTGCTGTCAGGAGCATGCCTAGCCAATCAGAAGCCTAGACAAGACTTTATTACTGGTTCCGTTAGTTTAACAACAATGGCGTGTCGCGTGAAAGCGATGCCCATGACATGCGAAAATTTCATTGTAGAATGTAGAAGTCCGACCGGGTCTTGTCCAAAACCGCCATTGCTGTGTGCGTTGTTGGAGTTTTGTATGCAGCAGCAGTGAGCTTTGTATTACATTCCGGCCCCTCTGTTCATGAACGTATTGTGTGAGTAACTGCGCGTGTATGTGCACGCATGTAAAAAGTCCAGTAAACAACGTTAACACAGTCAGTAGTTTACGTAAGTCTGCTATTGCACAAAGTATCTTCATGAACAAAGCTGACGTCAAATCAAGGAGACCGGCACACAGACAATGATGTCAATTTGTCAAAATCTCAGTTTCCCCTGCATTAGCATGTGGACGAAAGGTCAAAAAGCAGAGAAAAATCTCCCTTCTTAAAAGTACCTGGGTACGTGTGGACATGGCCTTAGTTACAAACGCACATGTATGGAAACACTGATACTTTACAGTTCATTACAATACAGTTCTAAAGGCCTCTTCTTTCTTTCATGCAAGTCTTATTTTTTGATGGTGCACTTATTGAGATGTTTAAGAAAGAAAGCAATACAGAATAAAATTCATAATTCTCCAAATTATTAGTCTTGCTTTTTTATTAATTTACTTCTACCTTTACTTCCCATACTTGAATACATTCATGAAAATACTACTTTTGATACTTAAGTACAGTTTATTTAAGACACTTTAAGACTTTTACTCAAATAGAATTATAATGGTTGACTTTAACTTTTACTTGAGTCATTTTCTAACAAAATACCTGTACTTTTACTCAAGTATGGCTTTTGGGTACTTTATACAACACTGGATTATTGTAATGCTTTACTGTCTGGATGTTCCAGTAGGAGCATAAACAAGCTCCAGTTAGTCCAGAACGCAGCAGCTAGAGTCCTAACTAGAACCAAAAGATATGAACACATCACTCCTATTTTAACCACACTACATTGGCTCCCAGTCAAATTTCGCATTGATTATAAAATCCTGTTACTGACCTATAAAGCAATAAATGGTCTTGTGCCGCAGTACCTGAGCGATCTTTTAGTCTTTTATGATCCGCCATGCCTACTCCGATCAAAAGGTGCAGGTTATTTGGTAGTACCTCAAGTAGCAAAGGCTACAGCAGGGGGCAGAGCTTTTTCTTTCAAAGCCCCACAGTTATGTAACAGCCTTCCAATTAGTGTTCGTGATTCAGACACAGTCTCTGCATAAGTCTAGGCTGAAAACACATTTGTTTAGTCAAGCTTTTAATGTATAGTTTTCTTAGGTAAAGGAGTAGATCTGGAAGGTTCATGGGCATAGAGTGTTTGGTGTACTGGGATGTTTGGATGTTCACCCTCACAAGTTGCTCGGGTTTGCTGACCGTGAAGTAGTTGGACGCTTTATGTTCTGGGAAGCCTTCATGTCTGTCACCTTCTGGCTCTCTCTTTTAGTTATGCTGTCATAGCTAGTCTTGCCAGAGTCCCTGCCTGCACTTTATAATAAATTTATAATTAAGAGTCTCTTTAAAACCTATTCACAAATTTGCATTTAGGAAAGTCTCTAAGGAATTCCCAAAGTAAGACTAAGGGCAGGATCAGCCCAATTGCATTGGATGACAGTGTTTCATTAGCAAATACTAGTGGTGACTAGCTGATTTGACAGTCAGCAGTGGTAAACTATTAAATGTAATCTCAGTAAACTGTCACAATCACATAAGTCACACGATCACACTGTTTGCTAATTGTCAACAAAATGTAAGAGTTTACACAGTACAGTTATCCCACATTAATCTTATTAAACTGCTGTTAAAGCGCTGTATTGTTATTCCTCATACTATTACTGATTATTATTATTATTATTATTATTATTATTATTATTATTAAAGTGTTTGAAAAGCACCATAACACTTGTGTGCTGTTAAGAGTACACTGTCAAGGAAATGTGTTAAGTGATCTGTTCTATCTGTTTCTCTTGCTAGGCTGACCCTGACAGATGGGGTCAACTACTATAAGGAGTGACATAAAGGCATTTTTCTGCTTTTAAATAATCTCAGGCAAACATGTTGCCACATCATCCACAGTCCAAATCCCTTCCCCATGTGCCTTAAAATGTTAGTTTGATGCCAAATTAACAATAATTTCCTTAATCTAATTCTACAAAATACATTAAAAAATGCAACATGAATTATATTTTCCTACAAAGTTGTGCTCAAGGAATGCGTAATGGCCCATGCACACATGCTCTGAATGCAGATATGCAGATTTTGGTAGTGAAAGTATTCAGACACATAGGTATTTGTGGCTAATCTATTCAGCAGATTAATCAAATGATTACCCATTTCATTTAATCTGATAGGAGGTCCAGTCTGCCAATTGGTACTCTATTAAACTGTAGGTGTATACATGAACATTTTTTATTCTAATTGAGTTCTCAGCCAGGTTATTATGTGCACTTTACACATAATCTACATTGTCTTTAAACATCACATGATCAGAAGCATACATCTTTCTTTTTCTCTCTCTGTCTTTCTCTGTTGAGCTGTACACCCCACTCCTGAGCTCCCAGTGTTTGCCAGTTTCCAGTATGACCACTGCCTCTACCCCTGATCGGAGTCTCATCGCTTGGTGGTGCTCACTCATACTGTGGATGGATCTGAGTGGACAGCCTGTGACCCAGGAGACAGCCGTGGACAGAGCAAGTTGGGGACTTTCACACAGTCACAGATATGCCATTACATCTGTCAGCTTGTGACAGCAAGGAATTAGTATCTATAATGACCTCAGAAACTACACTGACCTAATAGTTCCTCATGGGCCATTGACTGCTGTTATAGAAAGGACATTAATCAGTTACAGTTACATTATTTTCTGTCTAGTGTCACCCAAATGAGTATGGGTTCCCTTCTGAGCCTGGTTCCTCTCAAGGTTTCTTCCTCATATCATCTCAGAGTTTTTCCTTGCCACCATCACCACAGGCTTGCTCATTATGGATAAAATAGTTTAATAATTTAATTTAATAATTTATTATTTCTAGTTATTTAGTTTTTCCACCCCCTCTCCTTTCTCTGTTGATCTTCTTTTGTAAAGCTGCTTTGAGACAATGTCCATTGTAAAAGGCACTATACAAATAAATTGAATTGAATTGAATTGAAATGAATTAATTCATGGGTCAATATTAGCCTGTAAAATAACAAACTTTAGCAACAAATTAACACAGTCTGCCATTATACACATAAGCATTTTAATACTGCTCAATATAAGTCATGAAATAAATTCAAATGGCATAAAAATGACAAACCAAAAGTACAATTTCATCAGAAATTTTTTTCATTATTAATAGCAGAAGTCACTAGGTTTCATCATTGAGTGTACACTCGTGTAATGTCATAATATTTGCCATAGGGGGCTTCTTGGTTTGGAACAGGTGGCGTAAAACTAGAACCATGGTGATGAAAAGGGAAAAGACTACTGTCAGGGCCAATTGCAGCTTTATAAAGCTCTTCTGATTCCAGCTGAAGCTCTTTTAAAGCTTTTGTCTGGGCCTGTAGAGCCTCTTCAATAGCCATCATATCAGTCTGGTGCTGTGAGTTTTTGTATCTGGACCATTCCTTAAGCAGTAGTGCCCTTCGCTCACTTTCTTCAAAAGACAACTTCGGAGGACTGCGAACTCTGAAAGAACACAATACTGAAATTAATTAAGGCAAAGGTTCACCTCCACCCAAACTACATTTCATCTCTTGAGAAAATACTGAATATCATCCACTATAATAGCTTTATTCCTAAAGCTATTGCTGAAAATAAAAATGCAAGATTTTATTTTGTGGAGGGCTATAATAAAAAAGATTCACGGAAAAAGTTATTTTAATCAGCACTAAAATTTATAATTAAGAGTCTCTTTAAAACCTATTCACAAATTTGCATTTAGGAAAGTCTCTAAGGAATTCCCAAAGTAAGACTAAGGGCAGGATCAGCCCAATTGCATTGGATGACTGTTTCATTAGCAAATACTAGTGGTGACTAGCTGATTTGACAGTCAGCAGTCGTAAACTATTAAATGTAATCTCAGTAAACTGTCACAATCACGTAAGTCACACGATCACACTGTCAACAAAATGTAAGAGTTTACACAGTACAGTTATCCCACATGAATCTTATTAAACTGCTGTTAAAGCGCTGTATTGTTATTCCTCATACTATTACTGATTATTATTATTATTATTATTATTATTATTATTAAAGTGTTTGAAAAACACCATAACACTTGTGTGCTGTTAAGAGTACACTGTCAAGGAAATGTGTTAAGTGATCTGTTCTATCTGTTTCTCTTGCCAGGTTGACCCTGACAGATGGGGTCAACTACTACAAGGAGCGACATAAAGGCATTTTTCTGCTTTTAAATAATCTCAAGCAAACATGTTGCCACATCATCCACAGTCCAAATCCCTTCCCCATGTGCCTTAAAATGTTAGTTTGATGCCAAATTAACAATAATTTCCTTAATCTAACTCTAAAAAATACATTAAAATATGCAACATGAATTATATATTTTCCTACAAAGTTGTGCTCAAGGAATGCGTAATGGCCCATGCACACATGCTCTGAATGCAGATATGCAGATTTTGGTAGTGAAAGTATTCAGACACATAGGTATTTGTGGCTAATCTATTTAACAGATTAATCAAATGATTACCCATTTCATTTAATCTGATAGGAGGTCCAGTCTGCCAACTGCTACTCTATTAAACTGTAGGTGTATACATGAACATTTTTTATTCTAATTGAGTTCTCAGCCAGGTTATTATGGATTAATGGCAGGATCAGGAATGGCAGAATTGCCTGCATGTAAACGTAGCTAATAACAGAATGTGAAATACTTTACATAATCATTACAGCTTGTTTAAATTACTTTACTGTCTTTGAATAATAAAATGTCTTTTCAAATGTGTGCTTCAGAACAATCTTTTCTGCTGCTGAACTTTTTTTTTAGCAAGCCTAAAAGTGTAAAGCCCTGCTCTGACTGCTAATTATCCCATAATCCAAATATAAGTAAGCTATGATTGCCAAAATGACCCTAAATCCTAAAATAAATATGCTAAAGACCCCAAACACAAATGTTCATCACTGTGTTTAATGCCCCAAACCCATAAACAAATACCCCCCACTGAAAAATACCCCAAACACAAAAACCCACCTAGACTACTAAATGTTCCAAAACCAAACATGAATGCCCACTGTGGCAATGGGAACATAGTTATGTACTGGCTGTGGATGCAGAGGAAGTGGGCAGGTAGCATGTGATGATTCTTACGTGTCTTATTACCTGCTGCTGCCACTGTCAGTAGAAGCCGAACTCACAGCCCTACAGCTTCTAGTCATGAACTTGCTGGACTATGTCAACATAAAGAAGGCTAGTGAGACACAGGCTGGCCCCACCCCCAAACAGCATAGTCAGCGCTGATGCTCACTGAGCTCTGTCACCTGTTAACAATTGCCCAATGCATCAGACACCTGTTGAAGGTGGCTGCTGTCAGAAGTGACTTTTCAGTCACTTTTCTTTGGCCACACAGTGTGAAAAGATATTGTCATCAAAAGACAAAAATGAAGACTAAAACAGTGCATGGGAACAGTGGAGGTACTGTAAAAAAAATAAACTTGAATTAGGCTCAACATTTTGTGTGTTTTACTGCATGCTGCGAAGACTACATGCTGACTGATCTGCTGGCCAAACATATGCAGATTATCTTGCTACTGTACAAGAAACAGCATTGTTTAGTTGGGAAAAAAGTTTCTGGTGTATACAGCAATCAGCCATAACATTATGACCACCTGCCTAATATTGTGTTGGCCCCTCTTTTGCTGACCTGACAAGGCATGGACTACACTAGATCCCTGAAGGTGTGCTCTGGTATCTGGCACAAAAATGTTAGCAGCAGATCCTTTAAGTCCGGTAAGTTGCAAGGTGGGGCCTCCATGGATCGGGCTTGTTTGTCCAGCACATCCTACAGATGCTCGATTGGATTGGGTTACTGGGGAATTTGAAGGCCAAATCAACACCTCAAACTCACAACAAAAGCTTTGTTGTGCTCATCAAACCTTTCCTGAACCATTTTTGCTTTGTTGCATGGCGCATTATGCTGCTTAAGGAGGCCACAGCCATCAGGGAATACCGTTTCCATGTAAGGATGTACATGGTCTGCAACAATGCTTAGGTAGGTGGTACGTGTCAAAATAACATCCACATGGATGGCAGGACCCATGGCTCCCCAGCAGAACATTGCCCAAAGCATGACACTGCATCTGCCGGCTTCTTCCCATAGTGCATCCTGATGCCATGTATTTCCCAGTTAAGCAATGCACATGCACCCGGCCATCCACTTGATGTAAAAGAAAACACAATTCATCAGACCAGGCCACTTTCTTCCATTGCTCCGTGGTCCAGTTCTGATGCTCACATGTCCAATATTGCCACTTTCGGGGGTGCACAGGGGTCAGCATGGGCAACCTAACTGGTTTGCAGTTATACAGCTTCATACGCAACAAACTGTAACACACTGTATATTCTGACACCTTTGAATCAGAACCAGCATTAACCTGCAGCAAGTGATCCTGCATCAGCTCATGTGTTGTGGCAAATGGCACATTAAATTACGACTAGACATGCTGAGCTATAATACAGAGGGGGTATCACAATGACAAAATGTAATTTTTAAAAATTATTAAGCATGCTAACAGCTCTACTATTGTTTTTAGTTCTTGCTTTCTAGCTACTTCACCAAAAATAAAGAAACCTTTCTTCAGTAGTATGGTTTCTGTAGTGTAATTTCTTACCAAGTCCTTTTTGGCAGAGACAGGCAATTTAAACACATAGGTCTAAATTGTGGGTGTCAGATTAATTTTTATATAAACAACAAATCTTAATGCTTAATTGCTTTACATTACATTTCTTCCCTGTGATCCAATTAAAATCCATGATCATCTTTACCATGGTATCTAACTTATCTCTTTAGCTTTTCATTACTTGTATAGAGACAACAGTCAAAAATAAAAATAAAAAAACATCCTGTGAGCAGAGGGTCTGCAGAATGAAGCACCTTGTGAAAAATCAGAGGAGAATTTCCAAACTGAGCTGACAAAGTCTATAGTAACTCAAACACAATTTCTGAGATTTCTATTGATGGTTTACTTTTTTTCAATCTTAAAATCATACCGAGTAATATACAATTATGTTTTAAACACACATACTCTTGTATTTGAAAATATGTGAATTGAAGATACTTTTGTATTTGAAGATATGTGAATTGCTCTTAGAAGTAAACATATTAAGATATTTAAAATTAGGACAAGCACTCTTAAACCCCTCTCCTAACTTGGTCAATTAGGACTTTTGGAGGATACCGCTTTTGTGATTGAATTCGGCAGCAAGTAGGTTATATATTTATATCACCTGATCTCATCAAAGCACTTGGCTGGAGGTATAAAGTCTTCTATAGGAATAAGCTCGGGTGGGATTTTCTCAAGCTTCTTCACCTTCTTCTTCAGACGCTCTTTTACCATAAGCTCACGGCGCGGGTCAACCTTCTTCTTTTTCTTCGGCTCAGCTCTGTTCAGATGAGAACATAATCCGAATTGGAATCGCAACTAAAAGTGGATTTAAATTTCACCACTAACATCACTTCACACTGACCTCAGAGGTACTGAATTCTTCAGCGAAAACACCGACGTGATCCAGTGGCTGTGTCTGACAGAGCTTACAGGCCTGCATCTGAGGACAGAGCCGGAAATAAATGTGCGAAGGGCATCAACATGAGGACACCGTACATCTATAATCTCACTCAAATGGGTCTAAAAAAGCTTATTCGGAAAACTCACGCCATATCGGCATGGAACAATGAACGTTCTTTCAAACAACTGCTCCAAATGACACTAAATAAAAAATAAGTAAATAAAAATTTTGTTTGCTATAGCAATAGATCTCCGAAATAATGTACCGAGTGTACTGTTCTTCGGTCATCCTACTTGCTAGCATGCTGGACACTTAAGAATAGATGAATGTGAATAACATACCCCGTTAAAAAAACCTGTCTTGCAAGCATATGCATGACCACTTGACAACCAATCTTTGACATCGCTGATTTTAGAAACGGGTAAACACTGCTGAAAGTAGAACACACAAGCTACTCGCTCGTCTAGTCAATGACATTTACGTTTTAACGCGAATGTTAAAGGTATATGCGGGTACGTTCTCACAAACGCAGTTTCGAATTTTTAATTCAATACAAAATAAATGTAAGCATAAAATTATGTTTTATTAAATAGTTATATTTTTGTGAAGCAGTAATCTGTTTTGCAATTCCATCTTTTTAAGGCAAATATAACGAATATTGAGTCTTGAAAAGAAACACTGAATGTAGGTAAAAGGTCACTGATGACGAGTTGGTGTTTGAAGCGCAGTAGTGAACAGAACAGATCGACCTTCGTCAACTTGAAATAAAAACACAATAATGTCGCTCCTACGAGGTAAACACGTGTTTTCTTCCAACAGTTAAATGTTCACGCGTGTAATTTTTGTAGATATGTGTCAGTTTTGCGCTCAGCTAACAATAGTGACTATATATTTATAATGTTACGTTACAGTTCAGACTGCATCTGCACAATCCCTTGCTTTATTTGGCGTGTTGGCAAAACAGGTTTATGTAGCCTGCACTGAATGGAAATTAGAGCAAAGGTTACAAAGGTTATTAGCTGGCAACTAATTCTCTTTATAATAGTATCAATGGACTTAATGGCTGTTATTTGGAGTTACAGAATAAAAACCAACAAATTTATATACAACTGTGTTTTGCTACCAGGCATTTTAATACTAGCAGATTTAATAAGAGTGTAGTAGCAGATCCATGAAGGGTTATTTTACAGCTGTGATTTAGAACTGTTGCTGACATTACTCATCTGATTTCTTTGGTCTAGGTGTCTTTATTGTTTCAGCTAAGAGAACTCCTTTTGGAACATATGGTGGTGCTCTTAAAGACCACAGTGCTACAGATTTAGCTGAGCATGCTGCTAAATCTGCCCTTGTTGCTGCTAATGTAGCTCCAGAACTAGTTAACAGTGTCATCATGGGTAATGTCATGCAGGTGAGTAACTGACATCTGTTCAGTCTGAACAGCTGACATCTCAGAAAATACACCAACATCTTTGACTGTTTACCGCATACTGTTCATTAGCGTACCTCGTGTATATGTGGTTTCTCCTTTTCCTACAGAGCTCTGCAGATGCTCCATACATTGCACGTCATGTGGGTCTCCGGTGCAGAGTGCCAATACAAGTTCCTGCTCTGACCGTGAACCGCCTTTGTGGATCTGGGTTCCAGTCCATCATTAGCGGAGCTCAGGTAATCATACACCAAAACTGATCAAAACAGCATGAACATGAGAATGTGCTTCAATGCTAAGTATGCTCACAAATACAAACAATTTTTAAGTTGCTGGATGACAACACATAACATTAACATGTTACGTTTATCCATAACATGTATCCCTAATGAGCAAACCTGAGGCATCGGTGACAAGGAAAAACTCCCTGAGATGATATGAGGAAGAAACCTTTTGGGTGACAACAGACAGTAAATAATGTAAATGTTGATGTCTTTCTTCAACAGTTTATAGTCACAAAGAATTGTGCAACCAAGAGCTCTTGAGGAACTAATATGTCACTGTAGTTTCTGAGTTTATTATTGACATACGCTATGTCAGGTCAGGACTCTGTGCAGGCCAGTCAAGTTCCTCCTCACCAACTCGCTCATCCATGTCTTTATGGACCTTGCTTTTTGCACTGGTACACAGTCATGCTGGAACAGGAAGGGGCCATCCTGAAACTGTCCTTGAAACATTAAGAGTTCCTTTCACTGGAACTAAGGGGCTGAGCCCAACCTCTGAAAAACAACCCCACAACATAATTCCCCCTCCACCAAACTTTACACTTGGCACAATGCAGTCAGACAAGTACAATTCTCTTGGTAACTGCAAAACCCAGACTCGTCCATCAGATTGCCAGACAGAGAAGCGTGATTTATCACTCCAGAAGTCTCCAAACAATTAATGCTTTATCTAAAGAAACTGATTTGTATGTTCTGTAGGAGATCTGCCTCAAAGAGTCAGAGATTGTACTCTGTGGAGGGTCAGAGAGCATGAGCCAGGCCCCTTATGCTGTGCGCAACATTCGTTTTGGCACCAAGTTTGGCACTGATTTGAAGGTTAGTTTACAGACAACAGGATTTATTTATTTTAAAGAAAAGGATACAATTAATTAAATCTCAGCAAAAAATAAAAAAACTTTAATTGAATTATGAATTATGCTCATTGTTTCTTCACTTGCTTTAGCTTGAGGACACACTGTGGGCAGGACTCACAGACCTTCACATAAAGACCCCTATGGGCATCACAGCAGAAAATCTGGCAGAAAAATACCAGATTACTCGAGAGGATTGTGACAAGTATGCTCACATGACACAGCAGAGATGGAAAGCTGGTCAGTAATGTACTTTGTTTGTTTCCTATCACATAGTGTTGCCAGTGAAAGCATTTTCTTTGGGGAATGTGGGGTGAAAGCAGTTATTTTTCAGTTAATTTTTTAGTTAAGCAGTTAGTTGTTCAGTTAATTATTGTTACTAATGTTATGATGTGTGTGTGTGTGAGTGTGTACACCGATCAGCCAAAACATTGAGCACTGACAGCGTTTGGTTCTTTTAAAAGTGGAAGCGTTAACAAACATGTCTGTGCCAGTAAGTGATAAGACATATGTAAAACAAGCCCTACATGACATTACATAAACAAATTTATCTACATTATCTAAATTTTTCTACATTTAATGCAAATGTAGAAAAAGCTATTTAACTGTAAGAAGAAACAGAATTGAAATGATTTTAAAAAGTATAATATGTCTGTATAGTATATATGTATAAATATATAATATATTTATTTTTTTATTATTTATTAAGCCCAAGTTCAGGGTTACATGTTTGAAACATGTTCATTAATAATTCTGAACCTTAAGACTTTCCAAAATAACACAAGTTTTTGATTTTATTCGGCTAAAACCCAAACCAAGAAAAGAAATGGAAAGAAAACCTGTTTCCTAACTTCCTGGTTGATAACACTGTGTAACACGATTTTTGTTCCTGGGTAGTGAATTACATTTTCCAATTACTCTTGATGGAAAATGATAATAAAAAAAATAGCCATTAAGCTTGTTTGGGTTTGGGCTCTTAAGAGAACGAAAACCTTAAAATTAGCCCATTTTACTAAAAAAAAAACTGCCCAAAACTAACCCCAACTTTCATGGCTAAGATAGGTTTTTTCTCTTTATTTGGGTTACAAAGAATGGGGAAATAACACTTATCTCCCAGGAACAAGAAAAAAGTAAAAATTTAGTTTAATAATAAACACAGGCAAACAACTCTAAACAATGCAGTGGCCAAATCCTACACTGTATTTCTGCACTAAAATATATACAAATAAGAAACCAGACAACAACATCTGAAAGGCTAAGACCATTTTCAGATTTAAATACCAGAGCGTAGAGTTCAAATCCATCATTCAGCAGAAAAAGAACATACAACACAAATTATTTTAAGATTCAGGACAGGGATAACTGAAAAATGTATTATTTTCTGATTGTTCTCTCAATTGTTGTATAATTTGATAAAACTGATCTCGTCAAGCCTGCAAAATACCTACATCAATAAAACACGTTCTACTCCACTGCCCTGCCCTGAGCACTATAAGGCAGAAATTTTATTCAGAAGACATTTTAGAAAATATCTTCAAGACAGCTCCACTGTACAAGATTCTGAACTTCTTAACAAGCATGAACCTCAAAAAACTTATATAAACTCTTCTTGCTATCTTACATATCAATGTAACCCTATCTATTGAATATCACCCTATGTTTTAACTACATTCAAACTTTTGCCATACTATAGCCAGGGCCGGATTAAGAACACATTGGGCCCTGGGGCTATAGCAAACCCAAGGGCCCACCCTCATTTTATGGCCACACCACAGTGTCTCCTACAACAAGAACGATTATTTTTTTAATTATATTTAAATTTCTAATTATTTATTTTATCAGATTTTCTACTATTTTAATTTAATTTTATATTTAATTATTATATTAATTTTTCTAAATTTCTATTATTTTCATTTAACTCTATATTTGATCATTTTATTTAATTTCTATTTTATATAAGCACAAGTTCGCATACTAAATATTCCAGGTTATTAAAGACATTAATAACAAATACATTTAACTGAAGATATGAACTCCAAACAAACAGGTTGCCAAAATTAGCAAAAACATTTGCAATCATACTTCCTTAATTAGTACATTACAATAAATACTTTAAATAGGGTCTTACCATTAAAAGCTCTTTTTTCGAACTTTAGCTGAGCAGAAATCCTTAATGATATTGTTAAAATCCACGCTTCTAACCACGTTGCATTCCAGGGACATCCGTGTTAAATGGCGCAGTTTTTCTTGCACCATTGATGACCGCAAACAAAACTTAATAAAAGATCATTTTGAGAAGGAGCGCTCTCCTGACACATTTGTTATGTTATCTGATTTATGAGCAGGCGGTGGCAGTGGTGCCGGCGCCAATATTTCATCATGCACTGTACTACTGTCGTTTTTATCTAACATGTTATAAGAAAAATAACTTGCTGCTGCTGCTCACCTTCAACGTGTAAAGCACATGGATTTGCGACTGTGGGTGATGCTGAATGTGTATTTACGCTGCACTCTGGGTTTTCCAAAGGCACAGATGTTTTGTCCGAAAGTGAACCGAAGTAGTTTGTTAGTTTGGGAATTTTTGCTTTAATATTAGCCTCCCGTGTCTCCTTTTCAACTTTATTTCTCCTTTTTTGCGCACCACTATCACTTTTTTTAAACTTTTTTTAAACACCAGCGAGTGGAATATTTCAGATTCTCAACATGCGAAAGCGTAACACAAAGAGGCGTTTCCCGATGTCATGGCACAAATTGTAAAGTGATTTTGATTGGACAGTGAATTATATCAGTCAGGAACATTTTCCAGTAATTTCTTGTTATTTTATAATTAGACACAAATCAAATGCAGGCACCTATATGAATTGTCAATCAATTTCCTCTAGCCAATCACAGGCCCCCTCCTTCCACGGGCCCTGGGGCTTCAGCCCCACCTAGCCCTTATGTTAATCTGGCCCTGGCTATAGCCATTGAAGCTAACATGGCATTAAAAATCAATTAAAAAAAAAAATTAAAACTGATCTCAACATAAAGTTTCGGGATGGCTGGGGGTTGAAGTCACCCTATAGTTCTGCATCTGTACCATATATATAAATACTGACAGGTGAAGTGAAGAACACTGATTATCTCCTCATCATGGCAACTGTTAGTAGTGGGATATAGTAGTAGTAAGTGAACATTTTGTCCTCATAGTTGATGTGTTCGAAGCAGGAAAAATGGGCAAGTGTAAGGATTTGAGCAAGTTTGACAAGGGCCAAATTGTGATGGCTAGATGACTGGATTAGAGCATCTCTTGTGGGGTGTTCTCAGTCTGCAGAGGTCAGTATCTATCAAAAGTAGAAGGAACAGCGGTGAACCAGTGACATTGCAGTTTGTTGCATATGGGGCTGCATGGCCACAGACCAGTCAGGGGCTGACCCCTGTGCACTGTTGAAAGCGCCAACAATGGGCACATGAGCATCAGAACTGGACCAAGGAGCAGTGGAAGAAGGTGGCCTGGTCTAATGAATCACGTTTTCTTTTACATCATGTGGATGGCCTTGTGTGTGTACTTCGCTTACCTGGAGGAACACATGGCATCAGGATGCACTATAGCAGGGGTGGCGAACCTGTTTGGCATGATGAGCCAAAAAAAAGTTATCATTGCGAAGAGCACACAACAGATGTGCAAACAACAGTATATCACACAATAACTAGGCTAATTACATAACACAATAGTTTTCATGGATTTTAATCAGCCTACCTACTTTTACTTGACTCAGTGGCACACCTGACAGTCCTTGGTTTCCACAATCTTTTTTTTAGGTCTGGCCTGTATTTAGTTGTGGCTACTCGTAGTAACTCTTTGCCATGTGTCAGTAAGAACAGAGCAGTGCTTTGATTTCACTTGTTTCAGTGTTAAAAAAAAAAAAAAGTTGACCCAAACATTGACAATAGTTTGATTGCAGCCTGTTTGACATTGGGATATCTCTTAACTGGCACAATCTTCCAAAACTCCAGGGTTCCTTCCCTCAGAACACTTAAGTTTGTCATCCGCAGAAAGTTCGAACATTTCAAGCTTCAACTATTCTGGCCAATGGTGGCTTGTCGTGAACATTGCAAGACTCGTCCAACGCAATGCTGAAATAATGGCACTTCTGAAGATCTGATAATAAATGTGTTTCTACTGAATTGTCAATGTCCGATATTCTCTGTTCAACAGTGTGCCGTGCCAGTTGAAGGTCCTTTACTGAATGTTTCAAATTTTTATTTTCGGGACAAAGTATAGCAACAGCATCATTGAGGCACTTTTTCACGAATTCCCCTTCAAGGTATGGGTTTTTTACACGAGTTCCATGCTAGCTGATATGACACTAATGAGACCGTTTCTGAATGCCTAGTAAATTTTCAGAAAAGCCGAGTTTGCTTTTCTGACTGACGTTTCAGTATCTTTACCTCATGCTTGCAAAGTTCACTGCCTTTGGGAAATTCCTGGGCAACGGTAGAATGGAGTGAGGTGAAATGGCGCTCAAGATTTGAAGCCTTAAAATGCGACAACAAAGTCTGGCATATCAAGCACAATGGCTTTTCATTTCTTTCAACAAAAAATATAAATCCTCTCATTCAGATAAAAAATGTTCTGTGCTCATCTTCGTATTTATGCTTAGCTGTATGCTTCCTTGACTCTGCCATGATGATTGGTGACGATATTAAAAATCCAAATTAGATTCAGTAAATGCATTTAAATACATATCCATTTATTGCTAAATTAAGTTTTGGTGTTTTAAAAATAAATGTAATAAATGTTGATTGTAAACAGAACATGTGGATAGATTGCACAATAGCAGTGAAAGAGCCGCAAACAGCTCACAAGCCACAGGTTCACTACTGGAAGAAGGCAAGCTGACGGAGGCAGCGTCATGCTTTGGGCAATGTTCTGCTGGGAAACCTTGGGTCCTGCCATCCATGTTACTATGACACATACTACCAACCTATGCATTGTTGCAGACCATATACACGGTACATATAAATACATATAAATGGTATTCCCTGATGGCTGTGGCCTTTTTCAGCAGGATAATGCACAGTGCCACAAATCAAAAATGGTTTGGGAATGGTTTGATGAGCACAACAACGAGTTTGAGGTGTTGACTTGGCCTTGGCCAAAAACAGCCATGGACTCCACATCTGGAGATTGGGCAGTGTGTTTTATTTTATGTCTTTTCATGTGACGACACTGAAGAAATGACACTCTACTACAATGAAAAGTAGTGAGTGTACAGCCTGTATAACAGTGTAAATTTGCTGTCCCCTAAAAATAACAACACGCAGCCATTAATGTCTAAACCGTTGGCAACAAAAGTGAGTACACTCCTAAGTGGAAATGTCCAAATTGGGCCCAAAGTGTCAATATTTTGTGTGGCCACCATTATTTTCCAGCACTGCCTTAACCCTCTTGGGCATGGAGTTCACCAGAGCTTCACAGGTTGCCACTGGAGTCCTCTTCCACTCCTCCATGATGACATCACAGAGCTAGTGGATGTTAGAGACCTTGCATTCCCCCACCTTCCGTTTGAGGATGCCCCACAGATGCTCAATAGGGTTTAGGTCTGCTTGGCCAGTCCATCACCTTTAGCAAGGCAGTGGTCGTCTTGGAGGTGTGTTTAGGGTCATTATCATGTTGGAATACTGCCCTGTGGCCCAGTCTCCGAAGGGAGGGGATGCTCTGCTTCAGTATGTCACAGTACATGTTGGCATTTATGGTTCCCTCAATGAACTGTAGCTCCCCAGTGCCAGCAGCACTCATGCAGGCCCAGACCATGACACTCCCACCACCATGCTTGACTGTTGGCAAGACACACTTGTCTTTGTACTCCTCACCTGGTTGCCGCCACACACACTTGACACCATCTGAACCAAATAAGTTGGTATCAAATATCTTGGTCTCATCGGACCACAGGACATGGTTCCAGTAATCCATGTCCTTAGTCTGTTTGTCTTCAGCAAACTGTATGTGGGCTTTCTTGTGCATCATCTTTAGTAGAGGCTTCCTTCTGGGACGACAGCCATGCAGACGAATTTGATGGTGTGCGGCGTGTGGTCTGAGCACTGACAGGCTTACTCCCCACCCCTTCAACCTCTTCAGCAATGCTGGCAGCACTCATGCGTCTATTTCCCAAAGACGACCTCTGGATATGACGCTGAGCACGTGCACTCAACTTCTTTGGTCGACCATGGCGAGGCCTGTTCTGAGTGGAGTGGAGTGGAGGCCTGTTCTGAGAGTCCTGTAAAACTGCTGTATGGTCTTGGCAATCTTCTTATAGCTTAGACCATCTTTATGTAGAGCAACAATTCTTTTTTTCAGATCCTCAGAGAGTTCTTTGCCATGAGGTGCCATGTTGAACTTCCAGTGACCAGTATGAGAGAGTGTGAGATATATATATACACTATACTGCCAAAAGTATTCTTGATAGGATGCCACCTGTGCAACAAATCCAGTTGTGAAATTTCCTCGCTAAATATTCCACAGTCAACTGTCAGCTGTATTATAAGAACGTGGAAGTGTTTGGGAACGACAGCAACTCAGCCACGAAGTGGTAGGCCACGTAAACTGACGGAGCGGGGTCAGCGGATGCTGAGGCACATAGTGCGAAGAGGTCGCCAACTTTCTGCAGAGTCAATCGCTACAGACCTCCAAACTTCATGTGGCCTTCAGATTAGCTCAAGAACAGTGCGCAGAGAGCTTCATGGAATGGGTTTCCATGGCCGAGCAGCTGCATCCAAGCCATACATCACCAAGTGCAATGCAAAGCGTCGGATGCAGTGGTGTAAAGCACGCCGCCACTGGACTCTAGAGCAGTGGAGACGCGTTCTCTGGAGTGACGAATCGCGCTTCTCCATCTGGCAATCTGATGGACGAGTCTGGGTTTGGCGGTTGCCAGGAGAACGGTACTTGTCTGACTGCATTGTGCCAAGTGTAAAGTTTGGTGGAGGGGGGATTATGGTGTGGGCTTGTTTTTCAGGAGCTGGGCTTGGCCCCTTAGTTCCAGTGAAAGGAACTCTGAATGCTTCAGCATACCAAGACATTTTGGACAATTCCATGCTCCCAACTTTGTGGGAACAGTTTGGAGCTGGCCCCTTCCTCTTCCAACATGACTGTGCACCAGTGCACAAAGCAAGGTCCATAAAGACATGGATGACAGAGTCTGGTGTGGATGAACTTGACTGGCCTGCACAGAGTCCTGACCTCAACCTGATTGAACACCTTTGGGATGAGTTAGAGCGGAGACTGAGAGCCAGGCCTTCTCGTCCAACATCAGTGCGTGACCTCACAAATGCGCTTCTGGAAGAATGGTCAAAAATTCCCATAAACACACTCCTAAACCTTGTGGACAGCCTTCCCAGAAGAGTTGAAGCTGTTATAGCTGCAAAGGGTGGACCGACGTCATATTGAACCCTATGGATTAGGAATGGGATGTCACTTAAGTTCATATGCGAGTCAAGGCAGGTGAGCGAATACTTTTGGCAATATAGTGTGTGTTATATATATATATATATATATATAATATATATATATATATATATATATATATATATATATATATATATATATATATATATATATATATATATATATATATATATATATTATATAAATATAATATAATATAATATAATATAATATATATATATGTGTGTGTGTGTATATATATGATATAAAAAATATGTTTGTGTATATATGTATATGTGCAGCTCTGGGAAAAATAAGAGACCACTGCCCAATCTCCAGATTTGAACCCTATTGAAAACCTCTGGAATGTCATCAAGAGGAAGATGGATGGTTACAAACCTAAGCTGTTTGCTTTTTTGCAAGAAAAAATGGTATAAAGTTTCCCAACAGCAACGTGAAAAACTGGTGCAGAGCATGGAGCCAAAACTCATGCAAATCGCGGTTATTCCACCAAATACTGATTTCTTAATGTTATTTAGCCAAAGCATTAACACAATTTGTTTACAAATTATTTGCATTTTGTTTTATTTGGGTTATTAAAGCTCTGCAAGTACTGCATGATCTTGGGTTATTTTGATGTGTTATTATTTCCTTTAAATATACACTCAAAATAACAATAATTATATTTTGAATTTAGGATAAATATTGTCACCAGTTCACCAATACATGCACCTGTAAGAAAAAAACATAAGAAACTGATTATTTTGCAGTGGTCTCTTACTTTTTTTTTCCAGAGTTGTATACAAAGTGAAGGTAACAATTTATAAACACTTGATTTCTTTCTGAAATATTGATAATCTTGAAGGAAATTGACATTTTGAAGGAATATTAGCTGTAATATACTATTATATTAATGTTATGTGGTATGGTTGTTTTTGGTGTGTATGTATATACACTGTCTGTGTGTGTGTGTGTGTGTAAATATTTAACAAAATATTCAAGTTGAAAATCTTTACTTATATAAATTATGTAGTTCATTGAGAACAAAATGGTGCGACAGTGGTCGCAATCATCAACCCACTCAGGGCTGGATTAAAAAAATTTAAATTACAGTCTGACCCAATTTGCATGCATTTCATCATGGCAACTCATAACAGTGTTAGTCAGTAATGTGTATGGTTCCCATGCTCCTGATGAGATGGTGCATGGTGTCCTGGAAAATCTCATCCCATACCTGGCATCAGTGAGCTCATGAACAATCCATGGTGCTCTTTGTGGCTTCGGATGCTCCAATACATTACGTCCCAGATGTTCTCAATTGGACTCTGATAAGGAAAATTCCCTTTTGGGGGTTGTCTTGCTGTTGCCTCTCTAGGGCACCTGCTGTCCCTTCAATTGCACCAAAGTAGGTGAAACTGATTCACAATCACTTATGCTTCCTAACTGGACAGATTAATATCCCTGAAGTTTAATTGACTGTGCTAGCACCTGCTCCTGTGGCCTATGCATGACCCTTCTTAAAGTGCCAAGAGCCTTCTTTAAGTGCAAGGAGATTTATCAGGTATCATGGAGACACTTGTGCTCTTGCCACTGGCACTAACTAGACCTCATCATCACCAGATGCACAGAACTTGGCAGTGTCCTGTTCACACACAGCTACAGCAGCACTGAATGCTACACACTAGGTGTGCCAGCAAAAGTGTGAGTAGCACTGAAAAAGCTGCAAGAAGTTCACATCGCATTAACATCTCCTGTGCAAACAACCTGACAAAGGCATAGTAATTCACCAGCAATATGCAGAAGGCTCTCTTTTTTCATTTTTTATGTAAATGAATAATCCTTGTTCACTTAAGTCCTGCCTCTATAACACATGACTGCTTTGGATGCTTTTCACAAACTGTCCAAGAGTGCAGGCTGTAAAGGAACATGTCATTGGTTGGTTGTAATTGAATGAATATACTCCTTAATAAATGAGACTTGGTGTTAAGTCTGAACGAGAGTGGTACTGATTCTGTACAAACTGAGATAATATGAAATGAAGGAAGTAGCAGGGGAAGGAGCTATGCTCTAAAGAAAATGTAACTTCGGAGAAGTTTTATATCTGCAAATGGAGCATCATTCCAGTTGTAAAACATATTGGCTTTTTTTCATAATGGTAAAATCTATCCCTTTGACAATTTGCCTCATAATAATGAGGTGAAGTCAGGTCAGTCACTTTATAATATCCTAAAAGACACTTAATGGTATGTTGTAAGGATGTAATTTTACAAAAGTCACTGGATGAAGAAAAGCTGAAGACCAATGTAAGTTACTTGTTTCACTTTAGGAATAAAAGAATACAACATGGACATAATGCTGTTTTGGAAAGTGCTCAGAAAAAGAAACCTCACACATAAATAATTAATGTTTATTAATGTTGATTGTTTTTCTGTTCAATACTTTAGATTCTTAAATCTATTTGTTTTCTTCTGCAGCTCATGAGGCCAGCTACTACAGTGCTGAAATTGTATCTGTTGATGTAAAGGACAAGAAAGGGAAAGTAGTTATGAGCCAAGATGAACATCCTCGTCCACAAACGACACTGGAACAGATGGCTAAGCTACCACCTGTATTTAAAAAAGGGGGCACAGTCACTGCTGCCAATGCTTCAGTAGGAACCACAATGCTCTGCAAATAACCAAGTCATTTCTGATTTTCATTATTAAAATCTAATGATTAGTGGACATGATGAGAGTGAGAGAGTGACTGTAAAATGCATTTTCAGCAGTTTTTTTTTTTTTATAATAACTGTCTTCCACAGGGTGTGTCAGATGGAGCTGCAGCTGTGGTGATAGCTAGTGAGGATGCTGTTAAAGAGCACAGACTCACTCCATTGGCTAGAATTGTAGCATATCACATCTCAGGCTGTGACCCTACAATTATGGGTATTGGTGCGTAACATATCAAACTGTCCAAACACTTGGAGAAAACTAAACGTTTTTTCTTCTCTAAAACAGTTTTTCACATCTTTGTTCCAGGTCCAGTACCTGCTATAACAGAGGCTCTGAAGAAAGCAGGACTCACATTAAATGACATGGATTTAGTAGAGGTATGTGCACCACTACACATGTAGCCTCCTGGTGGTCCAGCGCCTGCACTCTCATTGCCGTAGCCCGGGTTCAATTTCCGGGCAGGGCATTAACCCAGCCATTGAGTTAACTCTCAGTGCCAGTCCCAGGCCCAGATTAAATGGGAGGGTTGTGTCAGGAAGGGCTTTCAGTGTAAAACCTGTGCCAATTCGAAACATGCGGACCAAATGATCCGCTGTGGCAACCCCAAAAACATGGATCAGCCAAAAGAAGAAGAAGAAGAACATGTGCACCACTACACATGACAGTAAATGGTCACATATAATTATGGCCTCCTCGTAATTACATAGAATAATTATAATAGAACATGAGATGAAAAATGAGCATAGATGCAGTAAGTAAGTGAATGTATTACATTGTCTTACTCTGTTTTATTATTATCAGGTGAATGAAGCCTTTGCTTCCCAGTATTTAGCAGTTGTTAAAGCTTTAGGACTGGATCCAGAAACAACCAACGTAAATGGAGGAGCCATTGCAGTCGGCCACCCACTAGGAGCCTCTGGGACCAGAATCACTGCACATTTGGTTCATGAGCTCAGGTACTCCCTACACCCATGTGTAATCACACTGGTATTCCTACAAGAGCAGATAAAGTATAGTTTAAATAACATGTTTGTGTCATATTTTGTTCTTTGTTTTAAGGCGGCGAGGTGGCAAGTATGCAGTGGGCTCAGCCTGTATTGGTGGTGGACAGGGCATTGCAGTAATTCTGGAAAATACCCAATGAGCAAAAGAGAAACATAAATGTTAAAGCAAAAAGAAAAATCTCCACAAATTCAGGAACACTCCTGAGTCTCACAGATATTTATCCAAGTTCAGGGACTGAGGTTGTATTTACAAAATTTATTAATGTTATTTGTAATGTTACATAACATTTCTTCATGAAATGTATTACAGAATGCATTCATAACCTTTTGCATAATAATAGTCAATGTATTAAGATATATTCTTTATTAAAAATATGCAAATAAAATTTAGTTGAATGTGTCCAGATGTCTCTTCCAAGGTTTTTCAAAGAATTCAACAGCAGGGATACAAATCTTCTATGTGAAGCATGTAACTGTTGTTTGTAAATCAGTATAGCATCTATTTTATTTCTACATGAAATGGTATTATAAGGTAGCTGTTTTGTAGATAACCATAATATATAGACCTTTGCCTTAAAAGAAGTTGCCTTTTAATGTAATTAGATGACAAATTTACATTAACAAGTAGTAGTAAAGTGGCTATTTTTTGTGTAATGAATCTCATTTTAACTCAATCCCTTCAGTCTGATATATACTGATCAGGCATAACATTATGAGCATTGAAAGTTTAAGTGAATAACACTGATTATTTAATTCAATTCTATTTGTATAGCGCTTTTAACAATGGATATTTTCTCAAAGCAGCTTTACAGAGCATAAGAAACAGTGTCCTAGATGTTAGACAAAATCATCCCTAGTGAGCAAACCTGATTCGACTGTGGCAA